>NW_027449213.1:0-22484 GCF_964194025.1 Convolutriloba macropyga
ATATATATATATATATATATATGTTACAGCAAGGGTACGCTAAAACTTTGGTCATAATTCCGTCTACCTTACCGATAAGTAGCGCGACACTCTGAACTGAATATTGGGTTGATTTGCTAACCGAACGTTTTCGGCCTTCAGAATTTGAGACAATGTTTTTTTTGTTAGGTTTTTCTCATTTAAGGAACCATTCCTGAGGTCTCCATTGATGAACATTTTGATGTTGAGAGCCACTTCGTGTATGAATAGAGCCTCCAGTTTGATATCCAGACTCCACTTTGATCTGGCCAGTTGCAGCAACCAGTCAGCGTCTGTGATGCTCACAAAACCATCTGTGTCTCTATTCGCTTCCACAAGTTCTGTTTTCATCAGAACCATTCACGTGTTACATCATAAACATTAAATAATACCGTTACGTGTTTGTCCTATTCATTCTAAATTGTGTATTAAGATAATTGGTCTTTTTCTTGCGAATCTTGAGCGGATGAATATATAAACATAATCCATTCCTATATAAACACTGACGTTTAAATATTATTTTTCAAAAAAGCACAATTGGAAATTAAAACTTAGTGCTTACTTTAGTGTTTTGTTTCTGCAAACCAACAATTCGGTATCTAAAAATTGTTTTTCCCCTCATTTTTGTACCCCAATTTTGCAATTGAATTTGAAAAGAATCCTCTCAAAAAATTTTGCAGTCACGTGATATTTTGAACCGGCCAATTAAAAACGAGAATTGAGTTTTCATGAATCAATACTTTGTTAGCATACTAAAATCTGTAAATAAAGTTGAAACCAGCATGATCAAGATCGAACCGTGGTTCACAAACACGCTCTCTGATGTTATTTTTTGTGAACAATTTAAATTGCTTGCTAATTCCTACCCACATGATACCCAATCAAATATTTCTAGACTTTTCGAATTTTGATAATTTTCACAATCCAGTTTAACTCAAACTCCCCCATTTTAACTCAAACTCCCCCATTTTAACTCAAACTCCCCCATTTTAACTCAACCTGCCCCATTTTTTCGTGTGTTTTTCAATCGGTAATTTTAAATTATTAACATCAAAGCTATTGATGAGTAATTTTAAACATTCGCTATTCTTAACCTGTTGCTTTTCTTAAATCAAAACCATTGGCCGTGATGAGATGCAAAAAAAACTGAAAAAAGTGAAACATTTTGCTTGTACGTTCAACGACTCTTGCATGTACAGATGACTGTTAGGGACAGTTGACAACTTCAAATTGAGAATTCTTTAAACTGAAAACTTTAGAACTGAGTACATTCATAGGTACCTCTTTTAAGAGCTTCAATTGGTTATCGCCTTAAATTTGGCAAAATTTTAGTTCGGGATTTTTGCCTAATGGCTTTGAAAATTCCGTTTGCCTAATCGAGTTTTTATCCGTTAAGATATCGTTTTATGTAACACCTGTTGAAAACAACTCCATTTTTCTTCGATCGCAACACTGAAAAAGATACATGAACAGCTCGTGCTGAACATGTTTCACACCTGCCGCGAAAATCTCTCTGTCGCTTTTTGATTGGTTTTCATCAAATTGCTCGTCCAGGTAATTTTCCATACTTTGCAGGGACATGAAACAGGTATTGTAAAACGAGTAAAATTCGGTGGTGCTAAATTTTTCCGAACTTTTCGGAATTGGAACGATCTCAAACGTCGGGAACTTCAGCACTGAATCTTCGGTTTGTTCGGAGGAAATTCCCGAAAACCGAGATGGGTTTCTGCTTTGGTTTTCTTTCGGGTCGCAAACGAGTGAAAGAGTGTGAATCAAATCAACGTTTGAAACCAATTCCTCAGCTTTTTCAAAGTTTACAATCAAGTAAACCCGTTTGAATTTTTGAATGAAGCTTTTCCATGATTTTAGGGAAAAATTTGATTGAGTCGATTTTGAACTTATAGAGCTCGTTGTTTCAGCTCTGCTCGGAATCGGGATGTCTGGAATTTCTTGAGTAGCTTCTGTATCGTCATTTTGGTCGTCAGGATTTTCCAGCTGTGCTTCATTTTCGTTTTCAACAACTTCTTTTTGTGTAATCTCTTCGTTTTGTTCGTTCCGACTGTTGTCTGGTCGGTTTTCTACAATTTCATTCTGGGACGGGCATTCATCTTGGGTTACAGCCATCTGGTTGTACTCTGGAGATTTATCTTGATCAATTGTTGGTGCGGAATTTTCAAAATGCTCTTGGATGATTGGAACATTGAGGTTTCCTATCAAAAAAGAACAAAAGTAGATCCGCCTCTAGAACAAAAACAAATACCGCCTCTAGTACGATATCCCCTTTTCTCGTATCATATACCCCAGCCCCTATTTATAGAATCGTGATTGCGCATTGCACGTGCACCTGGAGTTCAATGAATATGCACGCACCCAGCTAGTAGGACAAACGGAAGAAATCACATCGTAAAACATTAATAGACTTTTGATGCGATAGTCATAGCTGCTTAACTTTTCAATAAAATAACTTTTAGAACGCTACGCAAATCTGAAACTAATCACCAACTAGGTTTTCTCTCATTTTGGTAAAAATACTAACCGGGGGAATGGGGGAATGAGTTATTTATAGTATGCAAACGAGTGACTCATGGCTTGGAACTGATTGACAAAAGATTGTTCCGGGTTTTCGTGATAGAGCTTTCTGAAACATTGGGGCACACATAACTAATCTTAAAAAATGTCTAGTGAAAAATGTCTTTTAAATTAGTCTATTGTCAATGATTTCCCCATACGTTTAGAACTCTAATCCTAAAACATGGGCCGTCATGTATACTCGATTTTTGGACATCCCACGTAATAATAGCTCTTAATTCTGATCGGATAAGTTTTCAAAAATTCGCTCACAATAGTTTCCATTTTCAAGACACATTGAGCAATGTTTCTCGAATATGCTTAGAAACTACGCCAAGTCTAAAAGAACTATAATGGTTTTTGTGTGCGTGCTAAACCCACGTTTGGTTGTATGAATTCAAATTTAGTCAAACCGGCAGCTGAGACATGGCAATGGCTCGCGACATGTTAACAAGTGCATTAAAATTGTTTCACAAAGTAGGACTTACTTGATTGTCAGCTGAATGAAATCCTAATATTACGCTGCCCAGCAATGTCTCAGCTAGCCAGATCAACTCAACAAACTAAAAATTGATACGAGTTCTGTTTGACACCATCACATGTTTGCCAGCCTTTCTTTCCGCACCGCTTACTATGTTTCGAGGAACGATTGGTGGGAAAAAAAGAATAATCAGCTGGCCAGTGGCGAAAGTTATGCAACTGTTGCAAAGTAATGGAGTAGCGGGAGGTTAATAACTAGGCTGCAATAGTTAGGTTCCTAATCAAAATGGGAGTAGAATTTTATATTTAAATTCTTGATGAAAAAGACAGAATGTTGCAGACTTGTAGTTTTTGAACACTTTCTTCCCAAATCACCACACAAAATGTTTTGATTTTTATTTTTAAATTTTTCTAATTCGTTCTCTCTTACTTTGTCATCACAACGAGAGCAGGATTGAAAACATTACCGCACGGTAATAGCTATATCATCATCTCTCGATTGTGACAACTCGATATTGCCATCTCAAGAATATATAAATTCAGGGAGAACCGCAAAAGGTCATTAAGAAGCAAAAACATTCACCGAACCTTTGACAAAAACCGACGAAATTGACAAAATACCAAAATCAACACTTCTGGCAAAAAATGATGATGATGTCGGGAAAAGAAAGTGAAATCGATGCTTTCAGTGATATAAACCGAAAAAAAAGACAAACACTTTTTGTTGTAACTTTTTCAGAACGCGGGTGTACACATACCCATTATAATTAAATGGAATTGCTGTTCAATTTCTTGAAAATATAAGTAATCACTTGGATTTTTCCTACCTTTCTCTGCAGTTGCGTCTTCTGTATCTGCAGCTTCTGTTCCAGCTCCTTGAAGCTGATCTTGGTCTCCTTTTTCTGATTTCGGATATTCAACTTCGGCATTACTAGCAACACGCTCTTTCGTCTCTTTATTCGCCTCCTCTTCATTATCAGAGAAAAAAGCGAGAGTTTCGTCGTTGTTTTTAGCGCCTGAATTCTCTCTATTTCTGCTGACGTCACTACTGGCCGAACTCAAACTCTGGCTCCCTTTAAACTTTCTCCCCATTGCAACATCATTGTTTTGGAATGCTGAATTTCTATCCACTTTCGGTGGTCCTTTTGACGGCGATGTCTAAAACTTCTTAATATTTTGCTGGCATCAAAGATACACAAGGAATCAAAGATTTTAAAAAAAAATCATCCGCCGAAGACTTCTATTCATCTTCTTTACTCATTTTCAACTCACAAGTATATTCTAGAAATCATTTTTGACATCTTACTTGCTTCAAAAATTTTGTTTGTATGCGTTAATACTTATCAGAACATCGCAAATTGCGCCGATAAAGTTTTAGTTATGTGGCTATATCAGATCTTGTTGATATTTTATAAAGATGTGCCAGGAAATTTTTTCAACATTTTGTTAAAAAGTATTTCAAGTTTTGCGAAAAACTATCATTAAATGATAAGGTGCATCAAGTTTGATTTCACTTGGATCTTGAAAGTACGCATTTTTTTAAAAAAATAAAACATTACTACTTGGCCGTAACAAAAGGTACACAACACACACACACACACACACAGACACACACACACACACACACACACACACATACACACACACACACACACACACACAAAGAGAAACACAAATGCTAACCCCAACACCATAAAACTTAAAAAAAAAAAATTTCTTTCTGGCAACTGACCTTTATTCAAGGTTCGACACGTTCAATTAGTCCCTCTTTGAATTTTAATAAATAGGCATCGACTGATTGAGTCAATTTTATCGGTAAAGAAAGCAAGCGCAATTCAGTCGGTTTTGACCTTCACATTTATGTTCTAAAAACACGCGTTTTTTTAGCAGAAGCCTACAAAAAGAACATCGATTTGAACAATATCCTTAACTAGATTACATCATCATTGCATTTTACAGAATTTAATTGTTTTTTTTTCCTCTTACTTATTTGTGGCTGTGGTGCAGATGGAAGCAACATCTTCAAACTGCGATGAGGGTCTCGTGAGTAGCAATTCCGAAAAGGTGAGCGAATTAACCAAGGAGGATCGTTTTTTGCGCTCGAAAACCGAACAACAAGAGCAAGAAATTGCTAAACTGCGGGAAAATAAAAAAACATGAACGATCGCCTGCGGTGTCAGGAACGGTATTCCAGGAAAGATTGTGTGCTGATTTCCAATCCCCCATTTGAAGCAAGGAATAGTGCAGACGTCACCCGAGACATTTTGAAATTTTTTCAAAGTTTTCTTGGTTTGAAAATAGACTATAATCGGATAAAAGCTTGCCACCTATTACCCGGTAACAATGCCAAAACAACTTCCACTGTTATCTGTAAGTTCATATTCTACCAAGACAAAATATATGTGTACAAAAAACGCAGGAGCCTACGAAACAAAAAAAACTTTATGAACAAGCTAAATATATACATGTACGAGTCGCTGCCTGAATTTGAACAGGAAATACGAAACGAGGCACACAAGCGAGACATGATTACGAGCACCAACAATTGTGTTGTCTCAGTTTTGGTTCATGATGGAAACGAAAAAACTAAGTTTGTCAAAGTACAAGAAGTTGAAGAGTTGGACAACTTAGATGCCGTCAAAAAAAGACAAGCAACTGAACGCAACAGCGTCGAAAAACTATCGCCACATAACAAACGCCACTGCTTCGGTAGAGAGTAAAGGAACTAAGACAAACTTAATGCTTAACTCAACCTTTTGGTTTTGATTGACTTCAAAGAACTTTTGATTATTTTTCTGTTCAAAAATAAATTGATTTCTTACGGGAAGATAAATACATTTGGTAGGAACAAAGCACAAATAGATAAATCTAGCTGTATATTGACAAAAAAATTTTTTAGGTTTCTACGAACCTACCAGTGATCTCTGCTGGTGCCTTTCAACCTAGTTGCGATCTCCGCAAGCTGCACAGTTTGGAAGAAGGGGAGTTGAAGCCTATAGAAAAAGAAAAACTCTGCGATCTCCGCGGAGATATTAAAGCAACTAGGAACACTCTAAAAACTATCCAAAATTTGTAGTTTTGTTCAAAACTTTTGTTTCACATTTTTTCTCTTGCAGTTTTCCAAAGTTCCTTTTTTGTTTTTTTTGTTTTGTTATGTTTTTTGTTTTGTTTTTTTAAACAGTAATGCGCTGTTAGGATGAGATGCTGATAAAAACCAGTAAGGCATAATGCTAAAAACGCAGACAAAAGAACATATGGAGGTTTCAGAAAACAAGGACACTTCAGTTAAAACTGCAAAGGAGTGGATACTTCTTCAAAACATTCGTTTTTTAACGAAAAATTTTGATGAATTCAAAGTTTTTATTAGTCAGACAGAGGTTGAGCCATTGGCAATCTGCCTAACTGAAACTTGGTTAAAAAATAGCTTTGAAAGCAATTGTTTTTCTGTGCAGAACTACCTCAAGATAGAAACATCCAACAGAAAAAAAAGAGGAGGTGGTGTTGGCATTTTTGTACACAAAAAAGCGACAAAGAAAAGAATTGCATCAGTTGATACAAACAGTCTGCAAGCTATTAGTTTGGAGATTAACTTTTTCGATAAAACACACTTAGTGACTTGTATATACATTCCGCCAAATACTACAAATGCAGAAACCTTTGAAAATTTTTTTTCCTATATTGATCAAATAAGTATGACACCCAATACTCTACATATCGTGTGTGGCGACCTAAATGTTAATTTTTTGAAGAAATCGGCAAAATCGACCCTAATAATTAACCAAATGGAAATGAATGCTTTGGCTCTTGTAGACCCTCAAACAACAGCGCGCGAAACAATTAGGACAAAAATTTGTATTGATGTTTTTTTCACAAATTTCAAATCAAAAAGTTTTGTTGAAAAAACCAAAATCAGCGACCATTACACGGTGGGACTAGAGCTTGTAAAAAGAGAGAAAAGTTTTGAAAGTGTTCAAGTTTTGAGAGGAAACTGGAATAAACTAGACAATGATCATGTCCTCCTTGAGCTCAATTCTTTCCTCCAGAAAAGAATTTGAATCAGTGAGCGGCCAACTATTAACAAGTGATACCAACCGGTGTCCAGAAATCGTACCTGAGAAACTGGTTGAGGCACTCAATACTTTTTTACCTCTAAAGCCATCAAAACAAGGCGCCAAGAAAGATTGGAATGACAGAGAAGTAAAAAATGCTCAGCTAAAAAAAAAGCCAACTCTGGAAGCGTTACTTAACAACAAAATCCCAAAGTGATAAAGAAGCGTACGAAATACATTCCAAATTGTTGAGGAAATAAATAAGAGGAAAGATGTCAGAATTTTTTGAAAAGCAAATAATGACAGAAGCTGGAAACAAAAACAGGAAATTTTTTCAGTTTGTTACCGAAGTAGTCAATATCAATGGAGATGAAAAAACAGTAGAAAAGAACGCTGTTGATGATCTTGATAAATTCAATAATTTTTTTGCTACAATAGGAGCTAACTTAACAAAAAAATTTTCTTCACCAAAACTGACACAGAGAGCAAAACAAATAAATTCTATGTTTTTCAGGACAATTGATGAAAAAGAAGTTACTGCCGCTATCGCTAAGACTAAGAAAAAGTACAGCACAGATTGCTATAATTTGAATTACGTCTATATCAAAGCTGTATCGGCAAGGGTTTCGCCGGTTCTGACGATGCTCTTCAACAAATGTTTTGAGGAGGGAAATTTTCCGAAGCCTTTTAAAATAGCAGCCATAACACCACTCCATAAAGAAGGAGACAAGGGCAAACCAGAGAATTACAGACCGATCTCATTGTTACCTATCATTGGCAAAATATTTGAGTTCCTAATTTTTGATAGAATTAAAAACTATATAGAAAAATTCAAGATACTAAAGGCTAATCAATTTGGGTTTAGATCAAACCACAACACTACCGAAGCAATTGTTTCATTGTTAGAAGATATCAGAATGAATAAACAAAATAACGCAAATGAAATCAAGGTTACTTTTCTGGACTTGAAAAAAGCATTTGATACTGTCGACCATCGCATTCTCCTAGAGAAATGTTCAGATTATGGATTGAGGGGTAAGACTTTAAGCATAATAGCTTCCTTTCTGCACGACAGAACACAGGTAGTAAAACTGAAAGGAAAATCTTCAAAATCTAGACAAGTGTCGTTTGGAGTACCGCAGGGTTCCATCCTTGGACCACTGCTGTTTATTCTTTATATAAACGACGTTTCATGTAACAATGAAAACAGTACAGATTATCTTTTTGCTGACGATACCGCTATAAAAACCATTGGAACTCCAAAAACAATAGATAGCAAGCATCAATTGGCTCTAAAAAATGTTACACATTGGCTAGAGCAAAATAAGCTCACACTAAATATCAAAAAAACAAAGACAATGTCTTTCAGGCAAAAGAAAGCCAGTGAAGACGGCTTTTCACTTTACGCGGAAAAAATAGAAAATGTAAACAGTTTCAAGTATTTAGGCATCATTCTAGATCACCGTTTAAGCTTTTCCGAACATAGCAATATTATCCAGAAGAAGCTGAACCAGTTCACTGCTATGTTTTATCGTCTGAGAAAGTTTCTAAAAGTATCGCATATGATAAGAGTCTATAAGACTTATGTACAGCCAATCATACAGTACGGAGTCATAGCTTATGGGTCGACGACAAAAAGCATTCTACAGCCTATTGATAACAAAGTAAACAGATTGCTTAGAATAATCTTTTTTAAGAAAAAATTTGAGTCAACTACAAAAATACGAGAAGAAAACAACATCTAAAGCACACAAGAACTCCATATTTACGAACTGCTAAAGTTGCTGATAAAAGTGATACGAAAAGAATGCAATTTCGAACAACTGAAAAAAGCAATCGCAGAAAAAGAGCTGATTGAAATTGATGGGATGAGAAAAACAAAAAAACAACTTAAAGTGAGTTACCCTAAACTAAGTAATTGCTCAATCACAGTAAGGTTGAGAAAACTATGCATCTGCTTGCTTGGTTTAGATCCTACTTTTTTCAAAAACCTGAGAAAATTGAAAGAAAAACAGGTTAAAGTTTTCGCTACAAGTTTCCTTAAAAACTATGTTATTGGTTCTTTAGACATAAAAAACTATATTTTTGGCTGATTGGAACGATCGATATTTGTAAGTTGTATACTGCCGTTTAAATCCAAGAATTTTGTTTTGGTTTTATTTGAAACTTTTTTTAGACAAATAGTAGTCCTTTTCCCTGCATAAACCCTCTTTTGTTTATCTTCCTCACAAAGGCGCCTGAAAACGATCCATAGGGGTCAATGGTGTCCTTTCGGAGCGCATGTAACACTTGAAAATAAATAAATTATAGTAAATGCCCGTTTGTATCATGCGTAATCCGTAAACAATTTATTATTATTATTAATAGTAATTTTGGCACTAAATTTCGGAATGAAACTTATGAAAGAATTTCGAAAAATTTTGTCATCTTCGACGTCTCATGAGGAGAATGAGACCATTTTTGTAAACTCTCGCATATGTGTTACCAGTGAGATTTGATTTTTTGGTTTGGACAAAATTAAAGCCGTGATTTGTAACAAACAAAATGCAGTTTGTCCATAATTTATCATTTCTGACAGTTTCTGCATTCTACCACTATTTGTGTCCTAAACCTAACTCTCTCAGAACAACACTTTCATTTTTCTCTCTGACACACACATAAAACACACGTTGCACATAAAAGGCAGACACACTCACAAACATACAACCAAACAAGCGAACGCACACAAACACAATAGCAGAAACACGAAAACAAAACTCTGACCTAAAATGATAAATTTTTTTATTTTCGCAACTGATCCTTTCCCAACTGATCCTTTCGCTTCTTCTAATTATGTGTTGTTGAGAAACTAGGCGTAGACTTGTTCAGTCAACTGTATCAGTATTTTTGAAGTTGACAGCAAATTTTGAATCATTTGAAATTTCCAAATTTTTGAAAAAATTTCTTAATGTCTCTTGAGCATAAAGGACCAATTCGTGCTCCTCAATCTTGATATGCTTTAGATCTAGAATTAGGAAGCAAAGTTTTGTTGTTTAACAATAATAAAATCACAATTTGTTGCAAATAATAAGTATTTTTTTTTTCAGACAGTTTTTGCACTCTGCCTCTACTTGTGCCTAAAATTTAAAGGAAATAACTCTCTTTATCTGCTTCTCTATTTTTTTGATCCCTTTTTTATATTTCAGCAGCTGACATTTAAATTTCAGCAGCTGACATTTAATCAAGATTCCTCACAGTTCTTTTAGGTAAATTTTGTTTTCTTTTTCGTCGTCTTTTTTCTAGAAACTAAAAGGGGACATCTTGAGGCAATCTTATCGGTAATTGAAAAACTGACGCTAAAATTTGAAATAAATTGAGTTTCTTCCAAAATTTTTGCCAATTCTGATGTTTCATTAGCATATTAGGCCAGTGCAGTTTTTTTGTCATCTCGCAGATGTGTTATCAGCAAGATTAATTTAAAATAATTTTGTTTTCAAAAAAGATCATGTAAAACCTTTTTCTGTGGCATATATAGGGTAATTTTCCAATTTTTAGATTTTCGGCAGTTTTTCTATTCTTCTTCTACTTGTGCAACATGTTAAAGGAAACATTAAAGTTTGTTCTAAAAGTCTTTTTTTGTAGCTTTTAGAAGAATGGTTATCAGTAAAGTTTAAAGTTTTGGCCTCTTCACACTTCAGAGTATTTTGATTTTTTATGACCTGAAAGGAGAATTTTTGTCCAATTTCCAAGAAATTTTGAATCCTTATATAGGTACCATCACAATAAACAAACTCATTGGTTTTTTAAATTACAGAAATGCCCACAATCTGGAAATGATCAATTGAAAGAGCAATTTCAATATACGGTAACAAAAAACAGTCTTGTGTTTTTTAGTCTCATATTTTACAGGGGGCTAGTTCAAGCAATCTGCTCTGACAACAAAGGGAGAACAAAAAATGAAGATAAGAGAAGGTTCCCATCTTTAATTTTCAGTAATGATTTCGGTTGTGGATTTGATTTTCATTCGATGAAACCGTTTTTTTACGTCTCCGTGGCTTGAAAACATTGAAATGGTCAATTTTGATGAAATACTAGTAAAAGTACGCGAAAACAAGTCTAGAAATTAGAAAGTTTTTGGCTTTTTTGCTTTACATTTTTAAAGTGGATTTTTTGGGCTATTTTGAGAGCTTTTTTTTCAAAGAACAAGATAAATTAAATTAAACACTAGAACCAAAAATAATTAACTTGGTTAACAAAACGGTGATTGTTAATACAACAGATCAATAGTTTATGAATCTCATTTCGTCGGCATTTTTTTATTTTTCACATGTAAAATGTATGTTTTTATTCTCCCCACTTTGGTCAGGTAAGATTAAAAAACACTAGAACTGCACATTGATAAGTCTCCCGTTTGTTGCAATCGTTTTGGCGACTTATAATTAAAGGACCAATCTCGACTCTTCTGATTCTGAATTTGTTAAATCTGGCCATAAAGAGCGTGTCAAAATCATTGAGGCAGACCCCTTGATCATATCTGTCGACAATGATTGCAACAGTACTGGATCAACCATCTCCCCTCCGAGCAGTCGAGCACCCAAAAAGCAAAACAGTCTACTATGGAGCCCGTGCCAGCAACATTTCCGCTGATCCCCGAATAGTGGTGATTGACAAGGATTGCATTAGTTTCCAGAAAGCTACAGACAACCCCTGCGCTTGGAAGGAACGATTGTCACTTAACACAGCCAACCGCTTGAGTGTTTTCTTGAAGGTTGCCGATATCCCGCCAAGGACTTCAATTGCAAGGGGAACAAATGTGATTCCCAAATTTGCGCAGTTATCGTCGTGGAGACAATATTTTCTTTCATCTGCTGCATCAAGTGCGTATCCTGCCTTTGTAGCCGCATTAGTGAGAGAGTTGGATTGCAGCGACGAAGTAACAGTTACATCAAATGCAGCAGGTTTTCCCGCTTTCCAAATAGGGACAAAGATGTCTCCAGGGCGTGACTGGCTTTCTGGAATTAGGTTCTTTTTTTCCACTACTGGTGAGAGATTCGCAGATGAGCAAGCAGACACTAATTTATCTCGAATACGGTCATGTCTTGCAATTGCGTCTCCCCGACCGTGACACGCAATGGCATGATCCCCTAGATGTCAAGAACTCCTGCTTTACAGAACGGGCACTTCCTTTCGGCGTCGTAGACAGGGACACCCAACTTGTACTTTGCACTAATTCTAAACTCATTGGGTGCCATATGAAGCCCAAGAGCTGGAATGGGGGGAGCAGACAACCAAGCTCCAGCATGTCGGACAGACAATGAGAGAAGTTGGGCGGATTCTCTCTCACAAGCTAGATTCTCTTTGAGAACATGAAATTTTTCATTATCAAGAGAATGCTGAATCGTCTTTTGTGAGAGGTTTGAAATGTCCAGTTGTGCTATACTGCAATAAAGATCCTGAAAAACTTGGCAGTTTTTTGGGCTCTCAGCGGTTATTTTGGAAACAAGATCTTCAGAGGAGAGAACAAAGCCAACGTATGATGCTTTATACTGGTCTTGGCATTGGCGAACACCCAAATCTGAAAGGCTTATGGGTAGGGTTGCTTGAGTCCAGGATTCTTCTGGAAGAACAGTTCCAAGGATATTCTCAAGTTTTTCGCGCTGTTGGGCATCAAATTGTTTTAGGGATTTAAAAACTGGACGTTTGGGCGTTTGACAACGCAAAGAATACACCATTTTGGGGGACCCAATACAGTGGCGTAGGATACCTAGGGCGCACTGAGGGTCATCAAGATAGTCCAACTTTTCAAAAAGTACCCCTATTTTCCCTATCCTTTCGTTAAATTTCATGCAGACAAACTCTGGGGTTCCTAACGCAGCTCCAAGAACCTCAAGGCCCGAAACATCATTTCGTTTTATTCTTGTATCCAGTCTGTCTAAATCTACCGTGGACCACAGTTCGCACTTTTCGACCCTGATGTGGAGGCCGCGATCAGGTCCGAGCTGGCATAAAAGGTCCCAAGATCTAATGAGATCGTCCTCTGAGCCCACCAAGACACCGTCATCTAGATACCAGGAATGCTGTTGAAGCTCTGGCGCAGTTTCCTGATTTTTCTCTATAATGGGCCAGAGCGTCAGAGAGAAAAGCAAAGGGCCTAATGGGTCGCCTTGTTGGATACCGCTTTCACTGGTAACAACAAATTTGTCATAGAATAATTGGCTGTGTTGTGAATAACAGGAATTGGTAAAAGCAGCAATGCCTGGCATTGAATTTGCAACGGTTTTCAGCATTTCACTGCGTTTTATCGAATTGAATGCATTGCAAAAGTCAATTTGCAAAATACCTGAGGAACTGGACGAGGTGAGTATTTTTTCATACGAAATCTTAGTCGAATGTATGATGACTTCCGCTCCTCCCTTCACTCCCACACCCAATTGCAGGCTCTGGAACAGTTCCTTTGCTTCTAAATTTGCTTCCTTGGCTAAACATTTAGCTATTAGCCTTCTCAAGACTTCTCCGACTGCAATAGGGCGAATACCGCCTTTCTTTTTCAGCAAGGCTGATAAAGATGCACTACAAAGAGCTTGTGAAACAAATTCGGGAAGTTCCCCACGGCAGCTTATGTTTACAAGCTTAGTCAGTACTCTCAAAGCAACTTGTGACTGATCTGAAGCGGTACACTGTGCAGCATGCAGAAGATGTTCGGGAAACATTTTTGAAGGACCAGCTGCTGTAAATCTTGAAAACGAGTTCAGCTGTTCCGAAACATTTTCCTCACTGAATTGATAGGCTTGTGATGAAAAATTTTGGACTACAATAGGCTTTTCTTCCGGGGGATGCAATTTTTTCAAACTATCGAGAGTTGCCTTGTTGACTGGTGCAAAACCATCAGAAGCCAAAACTTTTGCTGCTCTGCCATATTGGCCCTGGAAACACAAATTTGTTGCACGTTTGATAATCTCTTTGGAGTTTGTATCGTTTGATCGTTTTGATTGTTTCAAAGAGCAAGCTTCGTTCCATAGCCCTCCAAAGTCTCTGCTGTTCCAGCGATTAATTCTTTCTAGAATTCTTTGGTCGTTGTTCCGCCTGTGTTTTTGCCCGCCTCTGTTACTGGCACGTAAAATGCATTTAGACAATCCGAAGAGTTTTCTCCAGTTTAGTTCTGTATTAGGATCTTCAATGCAATCAGTAATGACGTCAGAGAAAAGCTCTGACCATTTGTACCGTACATTGATAGGGACATAGCGGATAGTCGGGACTTTAGTGTGAAGCAACGTTTTTATAACTGGAAGGTTACCGTCTGTTCTAATTCTTTCGGAGTTCAAAGCGGTTAATGCTTCGTTTACATAGAGTGCGCTCTCGGCAGTAATTAGCAGATCGTCAATTTTGTCTGATAGTTCCTTGGAGATTCTTTTCAATTTACTTAAAGGTTTTTTGAAACACCAGTAGGACCATATTGATTTTGAGTTGATCCAAGAGTCGTAATCAGGGCCCCATCCAATGTATCTAAATTTTGTTTCTTCCAAAAGATGTTCTAATACCTGGATCTTATATAATTTGTCGGCTGTGTCAGGAATGAATAAAATAGAGCCAGGTGAAATGTGGAACTTATTTTCTATTGTAAGGTTGGACATCGGTTGAGTTAAACCACTGCTTGGGATGGGATTTACCTCATTCTCGGAACGAATGTCTGTCTTATGTGAATTTTCAATTGTCAAAGCTTCTTTTGCTCTTAAATTGTACTTCATTTTTGAGCGTGCGAAAAACTGTTTATAAGAAAACAATATACTACATCTTCTCTTTATAGACTGCCACAGTACCAAAAACTGGAATTATCTCACCGGGGGATCTGCAACTTGAGACTGATAGAGTTGTTCCACTCGGTGGGACTTCGGCCCCCACAGCAACACACTGCTGAGTCGACTTTTTGTAGATAACAGCACTGATTTAAAAAATGTGTGTGTGGGGGGGTTCAGTTTTGGGTGCTAATGATTCATATTTCAAATGTAAATTTTTCTAAGTTCTTGATTTGCTTGTTGGATCTGAGAGATCAACCGGATGCACGTGCTTATTTAATTCTCTCTATGCAAAAAAAGAGAAACCTTGGTTGCTGTAATAGTTTTTAATCATCAGAGAACAGGAAGACGAAAAAAATATAAACAAAATTTCGAGAAAAAAAAATAATTGATTTTTTTGAAATTTTTGGTTAAGTAAATAAAATCGTTATTTTTTTTGGCTTGAAGCTCTTTAGATTCTCTCATGACAATCAAAACTCCATTCAACTTAATTAAATTTACGACAAATTTCTCCGTTTATTTTTAACGCTATCCGTATAGATATGGAAGCTTGCATTACTAGTGTAAATTTTATATATCTGAAAAGACCTTGTTGCTCAATTGATTGATAGAACAACCTCACATAAATTTTATTGTTTGGAAAATTTCTGATAATACATGTATTGTCTATTTGCAAAACAAAACTCATACAATCGTTTAAGATACGTACTCAAGGATTTTAAGAGATCGTGTAAGACTGGTATTGGTAGAGAGGAATATATATGTAATGACTCACCTCCGGTTTGTCGTCATCATCTTTCCCGAACAAATTTTCCCCAGGTGACGTTTGACCATTGCGAATGGTATCCTGTGATCCAGAGTTTTGACCTTCAACCTCAACTTCATCTTCCAATTCTTCGCCGTGTTGAAAAATTGGCTGTTGATTGGTCGACTTCAGCTTTTCGTCTGATTGGAGTTTGTTTTCACTTTGACTTCTCTCAATTTGTCCTTCGTCGTTCACACTTTCTATTTCGAGTGGTTCACCAATTTCTTCATTCAGCTCAACGTCTATTTCCGCAGTTGACTAGTTTGCAAAATACTTCACTATTTTTAGCTTTAGCTAAGAAGAAATGTGTCTTTCCCATTATAGCCCCCTAGCGTATTGGTCAGATAACCTAGACCCACCCTATCATGGTAATTATACCATAATGGGGGGCTATAATAAGGGAGGGGGGCTGTAATGGGAAAGACCCGAAGAAGTAGAGAGTATAGAAAACTTCAAAATGAGAAACCAGTCACTCCAAATTGAGGAACCAATTACATTCCATAATACTCAAATTCCTATAGCACAGCTAGAAAGAAAAGTTATTTTTAAACTAATTGCTGATTAAGATTGGTTAACATAAGGAGCGTGAACATTGAAAAGCGATAAACATAGTATGACACATAAAAAACTATAGAACCAAAATTTAACGGGAAAAAACTCCGTGAGGTAGAATTCTATACTTTGAAAAAAACAACAGAAATTCGGGCACTTTTTGAAAAAAAAACGCTAGCTTTTATTTCAAACATAAGCGACTGACGTCGGGCGAACTGCTCTCAAACGATTGGCGAGCGGTTGGCTTTGTCACTAGCTAGCTACGTTTTAGCGAGGCTACTAGCTTCAGCTTAATTGAAGGCGCGTGAAGTGAGCACAGCGGGAGATACTGATGGGAGAAACGGTGGGGAGGGGTCCTTGGCTGCACAGGGCCATTACAGCCTGAACAATGTGCAGGGGTGTGGTTGGGGGGTCTCCAAAACAGTTTCCGTGAATCGCATACTTGGAGATTCGTGAGCTGAAGGGCTCCAAGAGCACTTAATGCACTCTGAGCGCTACCTGTTTACCCCTTTTTGAGGACGAAAAGTCAAATGGGTACGACGAGATATTGGTTAAGCAAAACATCGCATTAAAAAAAGACCAACAGGGCTATTATAAATGCTACAAACTTCGTTTGGGAGCAATTAAAAACTAAAATCTTTTGAAAATTACATTATCAAATGACACCCATGTCCAGTTTTTCCAGACCAAAATTACAGAGTCTGCGAATTGGTTCGAGCGCACAAACTTTTGGACAATGGGACGAATTTCGTATGATCAAAGGCCACTTTCGTCTAGGTTAGCCTGATCAGAGGCGGTTTCAAGCGCACATTAGTGATCAGAGCAGATTTCGAGCGCAATTGGGTCTGATCAGAAACCTTTTCCAGCGCATTCTTCTTTTGAATTTTGCGTTTTTTACTGAGGCAACAAAAAAGGATCGTTCTGATCATTGATTCATCTACAGTTTTATGGCTCTGATCTGAACCAAAGGGGTCCAACTGATAGGAAATGCCCGTCCCCTTAAGAGGAAATTTTCATTAGCTGTAGATCACGTTTGTTGTGGAAAGCTGTCTATGTTCATCCATTGAGTCATAAATAAGCATTCTTAATAATTGTGTTTCTCAACAGTTGGGTTTCATTGTCATTAGCAAGTCTTTTAGAATTGGCTCTTCTTTAATTGAATTTGATACTGCTAACATCAATTTTTATGAAATGAATATATTATAACAAAACTAAAATGATTTGTTCATAGTGAAAACTGTTCTCTGATCAGACTATTTTGATTGCAATTGAGTCTGATCAGAGGCGCTTTCGAGCGAGCAATAGTCTGATCAAAAGTAAGTTTCGAGCACACTATAGTCTGATCAGAATTAATTTTGAGCGCACAATTGTCCGGACAATGGTCTGCAATTGGTGTGGGCCAGAGTCGCACAAAGGTCTGAAAAATGGTCTGATTTCGACCTGATCAGTGATCACCTCCACCTGGGAAGGTCTGATCAGAGAGAACTTTGAGCTCAGTTCCAGCGCACACGAGGTTTTGAGCGCACATGAGTCTGGTCTGAGGTCCCTTCAGTCTGGAACGGTCTGATCAGTGATCACTTCCGTCTGGCACCTCAACCAGGATATAATTACTTGCCTTTTGAAATGACAATTTTGAATTGTTGGCTTAAGCTGGTATTGCGACATGATGTTGGATGATTTTAAATCTCAGATGTTAATGTCTGCGATACAATACATTTTGTTCTGTCTAAATGGGTAACGTTCCGTATGTTGGACTAGCCATTAAGTTTTTGATAAACCATTCTTAATAATGGTGTAAAATATTGGTTATCAATGATCGAATGCTACCTGTAAGGAATTTCAGAACATTCACGCTTTTTTGCCGTTAAATTACATTACTGAGCCAGTCAACTGTATCTTGACCTTGATCTTGATCTTGTTCCAGTTCTTCTGCCACTTCGGAGTGCGTGGGTGTGACAAAAGGAGATAGTTCAGGCTCTTTCTCGTAGATGTTGGTGAACAAATCAATGCACAAAGATGTGACGTCATAAGAGAAACAATTCTCTACAGCATCCAGCCAGTCGATGCCTGAACACAAAATGAACAAAGTTAAATTGGTGGCTTTTTCACGTTGATTGTGTTTTAAGATAAGTTGCCTGGATTGAACTTTTCCTTCTGGAACTGAGCGTTTATCTACCGAGAGGAGTTTCTAGGAAAAATCGAACGCGTGTATTTAATTTTTTACTCGTTTTCCCTCCAATTACTATAACTATAACCAACAGTAGCTACACCAGCCATTTTTTTCAGTATTTGCAAAACTCTTTTTTTTCGAATGTTTTTCAAAGTCTTATTACTGACATTGATTACTCAATAATTTTTGATTATTCGGCAGTTGACGACAATTTATTTGCCTAATTCAAAAATTCAAATCATATCTTCAACCATTTGTAATTGGAATTCTTTGTCAACAATTAGATAGAAGATCAGACAATTTATTATTATAGTAAAAAATGGCTTACGATTTTTATTCTTTCCATCTTGTTTTAAGAACTGAGAACAAGTTCTTTTTTGAGTATTTAGGTATCTTTATTTAGTGTTCTAAAACATAAAAATAACGGTCCCGCAATCGTTAAAGAAGTTTTATTGTGATCTTTAAATACACCAAGGAGGCTCGGTAATGTGCGTTTGCACATTAAGTTCCGACCCCGATCATCTACATTTTTCACTTAATTGTCTCCCAAATGAGGAAGAGACAAAAAATATATCAACATAGCGTTAAACAAACTACTAAAAGAATAAAACAATCCACTTTAGTCGGCATATGAGACCTCTGGACCTGTGACTACCTTAATAGCACTACCAGGAAAAGGCGGTGATAAAAATCGAATACTTACAAACATTATTTACGACCAAAACTGGTTGTCAATTTTTTGAGAACCATTTATAACCAAATAAAAAATGCCATCAGATAAAACATAAAATAAAAAAGATTAGCCTCTACTTCATTAGAGAAAAACTGTGGGACTTTTCCTCAATGCCATTTGGTAAAAAGTTCACAAGAAATGAACAAAAGGGGCAACATTTAAAAAACTTTCTTTTTTAAAAAGAATTAATGTCAAACTAATTAGAAATATTAGGAATCAAATGAAACCATTGTGAGACTCTTTTACACCTCCATAGAGTGCAATTGAGACCATTCTTTATACAAGATATTTCATACGACTACAGAAAGAACGACAAATACAGGCAAAAATTAAAAAAATTGCACAAAAAAATTTCACGAAAACTATGTCCCGGCCAAATAAACCTTAAGCTCCTCAATAAAAACATTGAAAATATTTCATTGAGATTTTGTCAATTGACCAAAGGACCGCCCATTATTGTGGTACTGTGAAAAGAATATAAAAACCTACAAATATGGTCGAATATGCAAAACTCACGTATGTTTTACGAAAACTGATGGTACCAAGAACAAAGACCATTTGAGGAAAAAAAACCGTTAAAAGGAGCAATTTGTAGTTCATTAGATAAGGGATGTGACTTGTCTAAGGGGCTGCTAAGCCACAAGTTAACAGAAAAAAGATTGGCAAATCTCAGAAATCCATTGTCTTTTTTTTTTAAAAATTGTAAATATTTTTTAAAAATTATTTTCAAAAACCATAGCCAACATAAGCTTTCAACTAAAAAAGTGGACAGTTTTTTTGCAACTTTTTTTAAAAATAACTGCGCTTGTTATTAGGGAGACTAAGTCATTAGACCATAAATTAACAGTAAATACATGCTTAAATAAAAAATTTCGCAAACAACTTTACAAAACCACAGCGTTGAAGCCATTAAAATTGTAAAATATTAACCGCGAGAAACTTAAATCTTCCTTTGCGTCTCCTTTGATCATCAAAAAGCCTTTTCTATAACCACTATGTCAAAATGACAGGAAAAGAAAATTACAAAAACTGAAAATTATCTAAATTTCACAAAATTCTACTGAAACAATGTGTCTAAGCCCTGAAGACATCAAAACGTTTAACCAACAGCAAAATCATTGTTGGCTTCAACAAAACAATAAAAAGATCTCTCAATAATGAAGCCAAGTTGCAAAAATGATACAACATTGTAAAATACGAAAAAAAACTCAACCCAGAACAAAAAAGGATAATTTTAAGGATACTTTTACATTTTTTTTGCAAAAATTTAATTTGAAAGTCAAAAAAGTATTAACTAAATATTGATATCAGTTATTAAGTTAATTTAGGTATCAGTAGTTGGCCACTGGGAATATCATTTACCCAATATTCAGCATACGACAACAGAAATTAACTACAAATACATGGCAAAAATAAAAACCTATACCAAATTCTGCAAGAGAACGGCGTCGCAGCCTTTAAAACCATATGTTAAGAAAAAACTAAGTTTTTTCAGTAGAGATTTTATTAAAAAAATTTTTCAGATAGATTTTTATGAAATGTGACAATTTGCCAACGAAACAAAAGCAACAGCAAAAATGGGCAATTATGCACAAAAATCACAAAATTTTGTATGAAAACTCTTATTACAAAAGCGAAGAAACCGTTCTTTTAAAACAAACTGCCACAAAATTAGTTTGTATTATGTAAGAATGAAAGTTGGACCTGCATTTACTGAGAATAAGTAAATGATGACAGAAATAATTTTTAAAAAATTGACAAGTTCAAAAAATCACTTAAATTTCCTTAAAACGAATACTTTCAATGATATTAGAGAGACATTAGGTAACATCCGAATGCATGATAGTTTCCCCAACACCTCTTGCAGAAGCCGTGCGGATTTTTGAAAGGTTAGACTTAGCAATCAGAGTGCAAAATAATAACACATGAAGGAAAAACACAAGAGTTCTATTAAAATTTACTAAAACTCTTCTTCAAAGCCACAAAAACCATTAGGTTCTCTTAAAACAAACTAAATCTACATTCGGCCTCCTTTTGATGTAAATGGAAGCTGCCTTTAATGGAGCCGTGAATAAAATTTTTGTCAGTAATTAACATTCAGAAACAAAAGCAAATTTTTTTGAAAAAAAGGCATCACTAAAACAAAAAATAAAAAATTTTGATTGTAATCCATATGATAACATCGCACCTATCCCTGGTTTTGCCGCGCGCCCAAAGAACTGCCCAAATACTCCAATGGTTTTGGAATTAGATCAATTGTTGAGTGAAATACTTCAAAGTTTTTGGAAAAAAATTGATGCGTTTTGTATAGTTATCGAGTTTTAAATTTGTAAAAACCGGCAAAATTCAATTCCAGAAGACTTTTACAGGGCGCCGAATTGCAACTAGCTCTCCTTTGGAGTTTGGGAAGAGTGTTTCAGCGGTTGTTGGGTCTCCGCTTTCGGCAAACTTATATAAATTGGACCAAAAAAGCATATTTTGTCCAATTTTTGATGAAAAAATCTCTGAATTTTGAATATTTTATCAAAATTTTCACCCAAAGAAACTCAAATAAAATAATTCTGCAACCTTCTTCTGTCTCTAACAGTAACAATAACACTCTACTGTTGAGAATTTTAACGTATTTTAAATAATATTAGCAAAGTTATGCCAAATTTTAGCAAAAATTACTGAAAATGTGAACAAAAACTGTCGAATATTCAAACTTTAAACTTCGATAACTCCCTGTAAAAAACGAAATTCGAAAAAGTATTTTTAATTCTATGTTCCACGATGTACACACTTTTTAATGATACCACTCACAACTCTTTACGATGAATATATCGATCGGCCAAAAATGTCTGAAAAAAACCCAATTTAGTATATAGTTCCTCCCTCCCCACTAAAGTGGGGGTCGGAACAATGATAAAAACTTCAAAATTTTTTTTTGCAAAATAACTTGAAAGAAAGAAAGAAGCATTGTGGATTTGAAAATGTCAAAACTCATGCTTTTAAAGAAGTGGAAATTCCTGCCAGCAACAAAAGCACACAAGAAACTGATACGACTACTATAGCTCATTTACGGACCCAACTCAAAGTTGAAATCCTCGACATTATTCTTGTTGATCTTATTTCAAAAGATCAATTTCATCAATCTATTGTCGAAGCTTAACCTCCAAACGACATAGCACACGTAATTTGGTAGATTCTCAGCCCTGACAAAGCAATCAGAAAAAAATGCTGGCAATCGGAAAAATTGTCTACAAAAATCAAGCAGAAAAGCAGAAGAAAGCCTTTCTTAGAATTCTAAAGAGAAATAAAGAGAAAAAAGACAAATTATAAAATCCTTGGGCCACAG
>NW_027449214.1:7500-91134 GCF_964194025.1 Convolutriloba macropyga
GTCATTTTTTGCTCTGTAGACGCCGAACCTCGACTTTCGGCCAATTTCGGCCAATTCGGAGGTGACATAATGTTGAATTTTTTTGATTCAAGATTACATATTATAGTGTTTTAGATTGCTCAGTTAATGGTGAGTATCACTATAAACAGATTGTACCTTTTTTTTACTAATTTTGAAGGTTTATTTTAGCGAAACTTGATATTTGGTAGTCAAAATAGGTCATTTGACCAAATGAATGAGTGAAGTGGTGTTTTTGTGTGTTTTTGGGCGTGAGTTTTGTGTTTTCTAGACACTATTTAGGTTGCTGAAGCTAATTGTATCAAACAATGGCATTAATTCAACAATTTTTCTGTTTTCACCATTTCATCAAATTTCTGTGGATGTTGTTTTATGTCAAAACACACAAATTATCATAACCTTCATGGTGAGGTGGGAAATTTTTTCCCACCTCACCATGAAGGTTTGCCGTGACCTAGAACATAGAAGTGGACCAGAATTACAACCACAAATACGCCGGAACGCTGTTTCACGTCGTTTTTTGTCGGTTCCGGTGATCTTGGGCTTCGGTTTTAGCCCAAAAAATGGGGTACAGAACAGTATTTTGTTAATATTTGCTAAAGTACTGGACCAAATTAAACGGGAGTGGTCACATTTTGTTGGTGTTGAACCCTTCTTGCTTGCGTGTTTTGGTTATCCCCGAAAACGGCTCGGCTAAAAAGTTATTTTGGGGTAACTATGCAAAAACGGCCAATTTTAGTACATTTTGGGTCACCCAAATTTTGGTACCGTAAAACAGTGGATTTAAGGTACATATTATATTGTTTTAGAATCCTCAGATAGTGGGGAGTAATTCCCTGTACAAATCATAGGGTGTTTTCTGGAGTCTCGAAGGTCAATTTTAGCTCTGCAGCTCATTTCTTTTGTAGCTCTGCAGCTCGTTTTTTTTGCATAGTTGAACGTGTCATGAGCCGAGCTTTCAGCCTATATATATTACTTATAGCGTTTTCTGGACCAGTTTGGAAATATTGACCGGTACAGGGACAGGCAGTTTTGGCCATATTGAAGAGAAGACCCACCTGCCGAGTCGATAAAAACTTGTTCAAAAATGTTGTAGAAGGTTAAAATATGGCTGGGTAGATCCCCTGTGACATGGCAAAGGTTGTCACAAAATTTTGTTGTTATAACCAAACTCCTTGGTTATGAGTTTGATGAGTTCGGGGGGAAGAATTGTGCTTCTGAAGCATATGGTACGGTACCTTTATTCCTTAATATCTCCCGATTGAGCCGTTCAATCAAGATTTCATTTCGATATTCTAGTAGCATTTTTAATGAGCTTTCTAACAGTATATTATACGTTTCATATGTTGCTCTCACTTTCGAGATATTGACTATTGCAGATCAGGTCATTTTGGCCCAGGAGGACCACTTCTCCACGTTTTGGGTCAGATCTTGGCTCCAGATGGCCCAATCACTCCAAAATTGGCCGTGTTATGTCTGGTATAATGTCCTATAACTTATATCAACCGGTAATGTGGTTCAATAAATGCGAACCACATATTTATTTATATATACTACTAATAACCTAGTAATCCCGTCCCATAGGCGGTTTTGCCGCAAAGGTGCGCCCCGTTGAGACGCTGGTTGGTCAGCTCCCCCCCCCCCCTATTGCACCTTGTCTTTCTCCATAGGATCTCTAGGAACAATCTGTGCTGCGCACAGACTTTTGTGAGCGTTCTTGTGGGTGTTTTTGTTGTTTTAAATTGACGTACTTCTCATATGTATACCTCATTTCAGGTTGTTATAAATATGTCAAACTTTCTGCAAAGTTATAAAAATCCTCGAAAAAGTGAAAGATTGCAATATTACCAGTCTCAATCCATTGAGATATTTGATCACCCGGTGGTCGAAAAGGTCAGTTCTGAAGTTTTTTAATGCATGTATGCATGTACGCAGCAATGCTGCCGAGTAATAGCGCGGGAGACCCCTGCATTTTATCGGTAGCATTAATGGACTTTTTCTTAAGCATGCAAACCTCAAACAACATGTAATCTTGGTTCTATGGATTACTAAACGTGTTTAATTGCCCTCAAACAAAGTTTGTAGCAATTATATTAGTCCTCAGGTCTATTTTATGCGATGGCCTGACACATTGTTTCGTCTGACCCGTTTGACTTTTCGTCGCACTCCCCTCACACCCTACAGCCCACTATCACCCTACAGCTGTTTATAATCGGTCCACCCGGTCCACCCGGTCCATCAATGCACGCATCAATTTTTTATTGAGAGCACTTTTGAAAATTTTAATCTATTTTAGCTCTTTTATTCGTTATCTGGAAAGAAGAATTCTTTGTTCATACAAAACTCTATTTTTTGTTACTTAAAACGGAAATTGGAATTTTCTTCTGTTTAGAGCTCCTAAAATAAGCTTACAGTGCTAGTCAAGCGAACTTTTTGTCATGAAGCATCTTTTAAGTGGCTGGACTTGAAAACATTTTTCAAAACGCTTAATGCTTCTTTTTTTAGAAAGTTTTGTTGTCAATTTTCGGTCAAAAAGTTATATGAAGTCAATGCGCTTGTAACCCTGATTTTCTAGGCTGAATACGCGTAGAATGCACGCATCAAATTTTTATTGCGGGTAATATTGAAAATTTCACTCTATTTTAGCCGTTTCTTTCGTTTTCTCGAAAGAAGCATTCTTTTTTTTGGACAAAACTCTCTATTTTTCGTTACTAAAAACGGAAAGAGGAATTTCCTTCTTTTTAGGGCTCCTAAAGTAGGCTTTCAGTGCTAGTCAAGTGAATTTTCTGTCATGAAACATCCTGTAAGTGGATGGACTTGAAAACATCTTTCAGAACGATTAATGCTTCTTTTTTTAATAAGCCTTGTTCTCATTTTTCGGTCAAAAGTTATATGAAGTCAATGCGCTTATAACCCTGACTTTCTAGGCTGGATACGCGTTGAATGCATGCATCAAATTTTTATTCCGGGTAATTTTGAAAATTTCACTCTGGTTTAGCCATTTCTTTCGTTTTCTCGAAAGAAGCATTCTTTTTTTTGGACAAAGCTCTCTATTTTTCGTTACTAAAAACGGAAATAGGACTTTTCTTCTGTTTAGGGCTCCTAAAATAGGTTTTCAGTGCTAGTCAAGTGACTTTTCTGTCGTGAAACATTCTGTAAGTGGATGGACTTGAAAACATTTTTCAAAACGCTTAATGCTTCTTTTTTTTAGAAAGTTTTGTTATTTTTCGAACAAAATGTTTTCCTTATTTTTTGCTTTTTCTCAATTTTTGGCACAAAATGCAAACATACTGGTCTACCCAATTCTGAATCTGCAAAAGATTTGGTCAGAATAAGTGTTTTGGAAGAAAAGTTAGATTTGTGGTGGAAATTGCAATTTGCCGTATAAGACGCTAAAATTTGAAGTCTCAATGTTTCAGTTAATGTTCGCTTTTTCTCGCTTTTTGGCTCAAAACGCAATCATACTAGTCCAACCAGTTCTGAATCTGCAAAAGAATTGGTCAGAATATGTGTTTTGGCAGAAAAGTTGGATTTGTGGTGGAAATTAGAAATTGCCGTATAAGACGCTAAAATTTAAAGTCTCAATGTTTCAGTTAATGTTCGCTTTTTCTCGCTTTTTGGCGCAAAACGCAATCATACTAGTCCAACCAGTTCTGAATCTGCAAAAGAATTGGTCAGAATAAGTGTTTTGGCAGAAAAGTTGGATTTATGTTGGAAATTACAATTTGCCGTATAAGACGATAAAATTTAAAGTCTCAATGTTTCAGTTAATGTTCGCTTTTTCTCGCTTTTTGGCGCAAAACGCAATCATACTAGTCCAACCAGTTCTGAATCTGCAAAAGAATTGGTCAGAATATGTGTTTTGGCAGAAAAGATGGATTTGTGGTGGAAATTAGAAATTGCCGTATAAGACGCTAAAATTTAAAGTCTCAATGTTTCAGTTAATGTTCGCTTTTTCTCGCTTTTTGGCGCAAAACGCAATCATACTAGTCCAACCAGTTCTGAATCTGCAAAAGAATTGGTCAGAATAAGTGTTTTGGCAGAAAAGTTGGATTTATGTTGGAAATTACAATTTGCCGTATAAGACGATAAAATTTAAAGTCTCAATGTTTCAGTTAATGTTCGCTTTTTCTCGCTTTTTGGCGCAAAACGCAATCATACTAACCCAACCAGTTCTGAATCTGCAAAAGAATTGGTCAGAATATGTGTTTTGGCAGAAAAGTTGGATTTGTGGTGGAAATTAGAAATTGCCGTATAAGGAGCTAAAATTTAAAGTCTCAATGTTTCAGTTAATGTTCGCTTTTTCTCGCGTTTTGGCGCAAAACGCAATCATACTCGTCCAACCAGTTCTGAATCTGCAAAAGAATTGGTCAGAATAAGTGTTTTGGCAGAAAAGTTGGATTTATGTTGGAAATTACAATTTGCCGTATAAGACGCTAAAATTTAAAGTCTCAATGTTTCAGTTAATGTTCGCTTTTTCTGGGTTTTTGGCGCAAAACGCAATCATACTAGTCCCACCAGTTCTGAATCTGCAAAAGAATTGGTCAGAATAAGTGTTTTGGCAGAAAAGTTGGATTTGTGGTGGAAATTACAAATTGCCGTATAAGACGATAAAATTTGAAGTCTCAATGTTTTCGTTAATGTTTGCTTTTTCTCGCTTTTTGTCGCAAACCGCAAACATACTAGTCCAGCCAGTTCTGAATCTGCAAAAGAATTGGTCAGAATAAGTGTTTTGGCAGAAAAGTTGGATTTGTGGTGGAAATTACAAATTGCCGTATAAGACGATAAAATTTGAAGTCTCAATGTTTCAGTTAATGTTCGCTTTTTCTCGCTTTTTGGCGCAAAACGCAATCATACTAGTCCAACCAGTTCTGAATCTGCAAAAGAATTGGTCAGAATAAGTGTTTTGGCAGAAAAGTTGGATTTGTGGTGGAAATTACAAATTGCCGTATAAGACGATAAAATTTGAAGTCTCAATGTTTTCGTTAATGTTTGCTTTTTCTCGCTTTTTGTCGCAAACCGCAAACATACTAGTCCAGCCAGTTCCGAATCTGCAAAAGAATTGGTCAGAATAAGTGTTTTTGCAGAAAAGTTGGATTTGCTCTATTTTACTCTATTTTAGCCTTTTATTTCGTTTTCTCGAAAGAAGCATTCTTTATTTGGACAAAACTCTCTAGTTTTCAATACTATAAAGAGAAATATGAATTTTCTTCCGTTTAGGACTCCTAAAATGAGCTTGCAGTGCTAGTTAAGTGAAATTTTTGCCACGAAGAATCTCTGATTGGCTGGACTTGAAAACTTTTTTCAAAACGCTTAATGCTTCTTTTTTTTTTTAGAAAGTTTCGTTCTCATTTTTTGGTTCAAAAAACAGTTTGAAGTCGATGGGCTTGTAACCCTAATTTTGGTAGGCTAAATACGCGTAGAATGCACGCATCAATTTTTTCTTGCGGCTAATTTTGAAAATTTTACTCTATTTTAGCCTTTTCTTTCGTTTTCTCGAAAGAAGCATTCTTTATTTCGACAAAACTCTCTATTTTTCAATTCTATAAAGAGAAATAGGAATTTTCTTCTGTTTAGGGCTCCTAAAATAAGCTTACAGTGCTAGTTAAGTGAAGTTTTGGCCATGAAGAATCTCTTATTGGCTGGACTTGAAAACTTTTTTCAAAACGCTTAATGCTTCTTTTTTTTAGAAAGTTTCGTTCTCATTTTTTGGTTCAAAAAACAGTTTGAAGTCGATGGCCTTGTAACCCTAATTTTGTAGGCTAAATACGCGTAGAATGCACGCATCAATTTTTTCTTGCGGCTAATTTTGAAAATTTTACTCTATTTTGGCCTTTTCTTTCGTTTTCTCGAAAGAAGCATTCTTTATTTCGACAAAACTCACTATTTTTCAATACTATAAAGAGAAACATGAATTTTCTTCTGTTTAGGGCTTCTAAAATAAACTTTCAGTGCTAGTTAAGTGAAGTTTTTGCCATGAAGAATCTCTTATTGGCTGGACTTGAAAACTTTTTTCAAAACGCTTAATGCTTCTTTTTTTAGTAAGTTTCGTTCTCATTTTTTGGTTCGAAGAATAGTTTGAAGTCGATGGGCTTGTAACCCTGATTTTGTAGGCTGGATACGAGTTGATTGCACGCATCATTTTTTTTTATAGGAAAACAATCCAAATCAAGAGAAGTCAAGAAAGCGTGGCTTCGAAAACGCCTTTCATGCACCAATCTCATTCCAGTTTTCGGAGTTCACGCCGACGATTAAAGGTACAATGGGCGCCGCAAAACTGGAGCTGAGGGAACTTTACCCAAATGTTGAGAAGGTCTGTTTCTTAAACTCACGAAAAAAATATAATGAAATGTTGGAACACCCCCAAAAAGGAATCGTTGTTGGGGAGTTTGGCACTTGTCAGGAGGCCCCCCTTTTATCATCACTACAACCAAATAAACACAAGATCCTGAAGAAAATACCAACTAACTTTGACAAAGTTCTGAAATTTGATAAGAGAATCAAGCCTTTGTAAAGTTATTTGTAAATATTACTTAGTTTGATCTTTTGTCTCGCAATTTCTTCTATTTAAAGTTCCTGAATTGAGTTCATATTGCTAGCCAGGTCGTCATTTTGGCGTCAAGCATTCCGTAAATGGCCCGACTTCAAAACTTTTTTCAAAACTCTTAATGCCTCTTTTTTTTAGAAAGTTTTGTTCTCATTTTTCGGTCAAAAAGTTAATTGAAGTCAATGCGATTGTAACCCTGTTTTTCTAGGCTGGATACGCGTAGAATGCACTTATCAAATTTTTATTGCGGGTAATTTTGAAAATTTCACTCTATTTTAGCCGTTTCTTTCGTTTTCTCGAAAGAAGCATTTTTTTTTCGGACAAAACTCTCTATTTTTCGTTACTAAAAACGGAAATAGGATTTTTCTTCTGTTTAGGGCTCCTAAAATAGGCTTTCAGTGCTAGTCAAGTGAATTTTCTGTCATGAAATATCCTGTAAGTGGATGGACTTGAAAACATTTTTCAAAACGCTTAATGCTTCTTTTTTTTAGTAAGCTTTGTTCTCATTTTTCGGTCAAAAAGCTATATGAAGTCAATGCGCTTGTAACCCTGATTTTCTAGGCTGGATACGCGTAGAATGCACGCAACACATTTTTATTGCGGGTAATTTTGAAAATTTCACTCAATTTTAGCCGTTTCTTTCCTTTTCTCGAAATAAGCATTCTTTTTTTGGACAAAACTCTCTATTTTTCGTTACTAAAAACGGAAATAGGATTTTTCTTCTGTTAAGGGCTCCTAAAATAGGCTTTCAGTGCTAGTCAAGTGAATTTTCTGTCATGAAACATCCTGTAAATGGATGGACTTGAAAACATTTTTCAAAACGCTTAATGCTTCTTTTTTTTTAGTAAGCTTTGTTCTCATTTTTCGGTCAAAAAGCTATATGAAGTCAATGCGCTTGTAACCCTGATTTTCTAGGCTGGATACGCGTAGAAAGCACGCAACAAATTTTTATTGCGGGTAATTTTGAAAATTTCACTCTATTTTAGCCGTTTCTTTCGTTTTCTCGAAAGAAGCATTCTTTTTTTGGACAAAACTCTCTATTTTTCGTTACTAAAAACGGAAATAGGATTTTTCTTCCGTTAAGGGCTCCTAAAATAGGCTTTCAGTGCTAGTCAAGTGAATTTTCTGTCATGAAACATCCTGTAAGTGGATAGACTTGAAAACATTTTTCAAAACGCTTAATGCTTCTTTTTTTTTAGTAAGCTTTGTTCTCATTTTTGGTCAAAAATTCATATGAGTTCAATGCGCTTGTAACCCTGAATTTCTAGGCTGGATACGCGTAGAATGCAAGCAACAAATTTTTATTGCGGGTAATTTTGAAAATTTCACTCTATTTTAGCCGGTTCTTTCGTTTTCTCGAAAGAAGCATTCTTTATTTGGACAAAACTCTCTATTTTTCGTTACTAAAAACGGAAATAGGATTTTTCTTCTGTTTAGGGCTCCTAGAATAAGCTTTCAGTGCTAGTCAAGTGAATTTTCTGTCATGAAACATCCTGTAAGTGGATAGACTTGAAAACATTTTTCAAAACGCTTAATGCTTCTTTTTTTTAGTACGTTTTGTTCTCATTTTTGGTCAAAAATTCATATGAGTTCAATGCGCTTGTAACCCTGATTTTCTAGGCTGGATACGCGTAGAATGCAAGCAACAAATTTTTATTGCGGGTAATTTTGAAAATTTCACTCTATTTTAGCCGGTTCTTTCGTTTTCTCGAAAGAAGCATTCTTTATTTGGACAAAACTCTCTATTTTTCGTTACTAAAAATGGAAATAGAATTTTTCTTCTGTTTAGGGCTCCTAAAATGAGCTTTCAGTGTTATTCAAGTGAATTTTCTTTTATGAAACATCCTGTATGTGGATGGACTTGAAAACATTTTTCAAAACGCTTAATCCTTCTTTTTTTTTAGAAAGCTTTGTTCTCATTTTTCGGTCAAAAAGTTATTTGAAGTCAATGCGCTTTTAACCCTGTTTTTCTAGGCTGGACACGCGTAGAATGCGCGCATCAAATTTTTTTTGCGGCTAATTTTAAAAATTTCACTTTATTTTAGCCGTTTCTTTCGTTTTCTCGAAAGAAGCATTCTTTATTTGGACAAAACTCTCTATTTTTCGTTACTAAAAACGAAAATAGGATTTTTCTTCTGTTTAGGGCTCCTAAAATAAGCTTTCAGTGCTAGTCAAGTGAATTTTTGTTCATGAAACAACTTGTAAGTTGATAGACTTGAAAACATTTTTCAAAACGCTTAATGCTTATTTTTTTTTAGAAAATTTTGTTCTCATTTTTCGGTCAAAAAGTTTTTTGAAGTCAATGCGCTTGGAACCCGGTTTTTCTAGGCTGGATACGCGTAGAATGCACACATCAAATTTTTATTGCGGGTAATTTTGAAAATTTCACTCTATTTTAGCCGTTTCTTTCGTTTTCTCGAAAGAAGCATTCTTTATTTGGACAAAACTCTCTATTTTTCGTTACTAAAAATGGAAATAGAATTTTTCTTCTGTTTAGGGCTCCTAAAATGAGCTTTCAGTGTTATTCAAGTGAATTTTCTTTCATGAAACATCCTGTAAGTGGATGGACTTGAAAACATTTTTCAAAACGCTTAATGCTTCTTTTTTTTAGAAAGTTTTGTTCTCATTTTTTGGTCAAAAATATTTTCGAAGTCAATGCGCTTGTAATTCTGTTTTTCTAGGTTGGATACGCGTAGAATGCACGCATCAAATTTTTATTGGGGGTATATTTGAAAATTTCACTCTATTTTAGCCGTTTCTTTCGTTTTCTCGAAAGAAGCATTCTTTATTTGGACAAAACTCTCTATTTTTCGTTACTAAAAGCGGAAATAGGATTTTTCTTCTGTTTAGGGCTCCTAAAATAAGCTTACAGTGCTATTCAAGCGAATTTTCTGTCATGAAACATTCTGTAAGTGGATGGACTTGAAAGCATTTTTCAAAACGCTTAATGCTTCTTTTTTTCAGAAAATTTTGTTCTCATTTTTTGGAGAAGTTGTTCAAACCTATTCAAACTCGGCATGGAGTATCTCATGTGTACCTAGAGTCTAAAATAAAAAGATTTTTTGCTCTAGCTTGCCTAGGAAAATAGTTCAAGTCAACGATCCGGTTCGTAAAATTTTTTTATAAAGTTTCTTTATTTGATGATTTTTAAATTTGTACTCTTTATACTTGTGCAATGCTAGCGAGTAAAAAGCGCAGGGGAAAAGCTGGATTTCGTAGCTGCATGTGTGCATTTATCAATTCTACCCTTTTGGTATAGCTTCTCTTGAGAGATTTAGGTTTTCGCACGTAAATTCGTTATTAATTCGAATAATTAATTTTGAAAATCGGTCTTTTTCAAATGGTCAAAAAATGGTTTTATTGCACTAAAATCTGTTGAGGTTGACATAGTTATTCTTGTTTTGCAGTTTTAAAGAAAAAACTTCCTATTTAGTTTCTATATGGATGTTTTATACGTGAAATTTGTTTCAGTGAAGCTATGCCACGCAATTATATAAAAGTCAAGACGGAATCGTACGATAAGAAGGATTTGGAGTTGGCCATACTACTGATACGAGAAGATGGTGATCAAGTGTCAACAGTACGGGACAGGTATGGCTTTCCCGAGCAAACTATCCGTGATCATTTGAAGAGAGAGGCGAAGAAATCGAACAAGTTAATCTCTGACGATTCTGAGAAAAAGATATCAAGAGTACTCAAGAAGTTAGCGGAGGCAGGTCATATACGCACTTGGACTAATGTCAGGGATCGTGTGTTCGAAATGTTGAAAAGCACTGACAGTGTGGCGCCTGAAACATGGAAGAGCGCGAAAAAGAGCAGCTGGGATTGGCTTTATTCTTTTCGTGAACGACATCAACTTAAGCTTGACTTCCGAAAACGAACAACTATTGCAGCGCCGATGTGCCCAGCTTTTGAATGCAACTGCGGTAGCAACTTTTTCCAAAAAAATTTGTTTCTCTGTGAAAAATGCATGATCTGGTCTTGTAAAAGTTGTTTTGCTGAAATCAGTTGCGAAGATTGCTTTGGTAAAAATCAGTTGTTTGATTTATAATTGAAGAGTAAAATTACTGATGGGGCTCTACCAGTAGCTTGTGTATCTGTCTATAGATGTGATTTCTCTATTTTCTGATATAAATTAACTTCTTTGTGTTCCTCATTTGCTTTTTCCTTAAGACTGTTGGTTGAGTTTTGAACGTTGGTTGTCAATGAAAGTTTTTTTTAGAGCAGAATGAGTGGCGTTGTTTCTTCTCCACAAATTTTTGGTGACGAAGAACCTTGTAATAGCGAAGAACTGCAAAAAATTATTTCCGAGCTGAACGAAAGTGTAGAGAAGTTTGATAAGGAGATAGAGGAGTGTCAGAAGCTATGAAGAAAGTTAGAACTCAGAGTTTTAAAAGCGATACCGGCCACTTCTGAGATTGGGACGGACGAAACGGCTAGCTTGATGTACGGCGAATTGAATCTAAGAAGGATACCTGGTTCGAAGCCTTCCAAGTATGGGGTTAATTTAGCGAAAGAGTTGTTTACGCAAACCGAGTTGTTAACACAGATGTGCGATCCGTCTCGTTCTGCTGAGGGGTATAGGACATCTCTTGACGTCACAAAAACCGCACTTATCAAGAAAGCTGTTCTGGATCGGTTCAAGCGCAATTGTTGGCCGGAGGCAAAGGAAGCTATTAGTCGCCTAGGCCGCGAGGCGAAGCGCCAAAAACGAGAGAGAGCAAGCAGCAAAATCTGAAAGTTGAAGGAAAACTGACACTTAATTAAAAAACAATCGTTTAGAGTTGAAGAAAAGCTGAATCTTAATTGAAACCTTATGATTGTATACGCCAATTTGATTGCTTTACTGGATGTTTCAAAATGTTCACTCTTTAACTCACTCATTAAACGGAGTCCCTGTAGTCTTTTTAATATTGAAATGAGGGTTGTTTCAAATTGATTTCACTTGTGCTTAAATGTCTTAAGTTTTAACAAATTTAAGAGAATCTAATGCCTGCCTCAAATAGATCATCAAGAGACCGTGGTGTTGTCTACACGCAAGATCAGAAAAATACTCATTTCCTAGTCTTTTATCGACAGGACAAAAGGTATGACATTCTTCCGTTGGACCATCCGGACTGGGGGGATAAATTGTCAAGAAAAGAGAAATTGGAGCTGATAGAGGGACAGGCAATTTGGTTGTATCATAAAAGAAATCGTTTCGAAGGCTTAATGCTTCGCAAGGGATCGTATGAAAAAGTGGCCAAGAAGCGAGACAATCTAGTGCGGAAGCTGGATGAGAGAAACCCTGATGTTTCCGTAAATCATTTGGATTTTTTGGACATTTCGCAAAGCTGCCACTCCTCTGCCTCAAAAGTCAGCCAAGGTGGGAAGAAAAATGTTCGTACAAAGGGTGCATCTAACGACAATCAGGCTCCAAGAGCTGAGAAACCCAGCAAGGCTAAAAAAGTTTTAGCTTTCTTGGAAAGCGAATCTAGTGGAGCTGAAAGCGCGACCGAAAATGATGATGAAAAAAAGGGCAACGCTGGTAGAAAAAATGTGTCAATGGCTGAAATGACTTCAGTGTTGTCGGGAGAAAAAAAAACAGGAAATGAGCTCCGATTCAGATTCCGAAAAAGAAAATTACGAGCCTCCCGCTAAAAAGCTGCAAGTGTCATTCTCTGACGTAGACGCAGCTTGTAGTAATAATCCAAAAGTAATTGATAACTTGGAGAAAAAGAAAGAGATGCGAAAAAATTCGGTTGATTCTCTTTTCTCTGAGAGTTTGATTGGAAGTCTGTGTGGGGTTATGAGAAGCGTGAAAGACATCCTGGACCAGTCACGCAGAGAGATGAGACGACAGAGACAGTTCCTTGAGCGGCTCACGTTCTCCACTGACAGTTCTGCTTCGAACAGTGCTGCTGCTCCAACGCAACAGACATCGACAGAGGACATCTGGTTTGATGACGTGAATCTGTCCTCAATTGAGGGAAATCGCCCTGGAGTTTATGGAATACGAATGGCATGTGCGCTATTCACCGTAACGGAGCTCAAAGAGGGAATGATTGACCCTTCGAAATCTGATGAAAAGACAAGATCGAGGCTCTCTGATAGAAAGTTAGATGCAATTCGACGGGCACTAGAGCAGAGGTATCCAAATCAATGGGAGCTTGCTAAGAGTAGCATTAATCAAAAAGGACTGGACTTGCGGAAGCCACAAAAAGTCATCGTTCCTGCGCTATTGGAAAACAATGAGTGCAGCTTGGAAAATTAAAGATTGGCCGCTTTCTTCGAAACATCTATGATGTTAATGTTGCTTCTTGTATGTTGGTGTCCAAAAAATATTATTGTTTGTTATTTTGAGTCAGTTTTCTTAATTATTTTCTCCTTTCCAATAATAACCAGATGAAATATATTTGATCTGTATGTTAATCTATTTGGTATCCAGATTTTTCTCTGTTTTATATTATATGCAGTCTTTTTTCTTTAACCTGAAACTCATTTTGTTCATTGTTTGTTTTTCACTTTCGGATGAAGCTATTCATTTTAATACTCTCAAGAATTGTTTACTTTACAGTAACGTAAAAACGTTTATCGTATTTTTTTCAGAGAATTGAGGTTTCTTTAGCGTTTTTGCTCAGTGTTTAATGAAACTAAAATTTCTCATTTAAAGTGCGTTTTATTTTCGATAGAATGAATGTTAATTGGAAAGATTTGGCGAGAATTGATGGCCTGCTCACTAGAAGATTTGTTGACTCAGAGAAAAACAATAGTCATAAGATTGCAGTTGAAGTAACACCTGACATGCCTACGAGGTCCGAATTGGAAAAAAGTGAGCTGTATCAAAAAGTCGAGAAATCGTACAAAATGCTGAAAAATATTGTGGATATTAAACCGTTGTGGGGTAATTCTTCAAGAGACGGTGGCTTCGTCAGCTACGGTGTTTTTGCAAAAAATTTACTTCCCGCAGGTTGCCGAATACCTTTTCTGTTCGGTTTTCTGGCACCAATGAGCGTTGCGGACATAATGGATGGAGAAAATGATTTCTCAATTTTTGATTTGTCAAGTGCTGAGAAACTCCTTATGCTCGGGCCTGCCTCATTTATCAATTCTTCATGCAGGAACAACTCATTCTATGATCCACAACAAAAGGAAAGTTTACTGTACATCAAAGTGGGCGAAAATTCTTTATTACAGGGGCAGGAAATAACAGTTCTGTACAGTGGAGGTTATTTCGGGCCAAACCGAATAAACTGCCAATGCCCTCACGTGGAATTTCATGGCGCGGATCCATACGTTTTTGCTACGCGAACTCGATCCGGAAAAGTGTTTGCTGAGAATGATTGTAATAGTGATGCTTCTCATGAGGAAAGAGTTGAGGAAATTGAAAATAATATTATTGAGCCACCAGCTGAAGAACAAGATGCTGATAACGAGAGCAGTGAAAGTCAGATTTCCCCACCGATCACTGGGACCGAGCGAACTGAATTGAACTCAGAAAGTCCACAAATTCCTTTCAAATCGCAACTAGAAAATAATAGAAGAAAAAGAAGGGTGACAAAGCCAACTTTTATACCCTACAGAAGAAGAAGAAAGATTGAAGTATTTGCTCTACCGGAGGTTCCTAGCGCCACCAGGGCGCATTCTTCAGACTCGGAGACTCAAAAAAGTAACGATGACTGTTCTATGAGTGAATTACCTGATTGTGAGTTTTTGGCACCCTTGCATTCAACGCCGAAAAAAAGATGTCCTGATCTGGGATCAAATCTGTTCTTCCGACTCTGTTGATGACGCCCCTACTTTGCATGAGTCTCCGGATTCAAGTTCAGGCTCATCTACACAAGATGAGGGCTACGAAAAGGAAAAGTTATTTGAAAATTCTTTGCTTTCATTGAACGATTATCGTTCTCAATTACTGCAGATAGCCACTCAGCACTCTTTTTCTGATCGAGCGCTGAAATCTGTACACTGTCTAGTCGCTCAATGTATGCCAGCTTCAAATAACTTGCCGAGTTTCAACTCGATACAAACGTATCAATCAAATTTATTGAACTCAGTATCAAAAACAGTTTGTTCTAATGGAGTCTGCCTGACTTTGAATATCAAACCACTGCTATCAAAAGTGATCGAAGAGAATCTCCATATTTTGGATCAAAGTAAAAACTGGATTCCTGAGAAAGTTTTGAAGCTGCCTTCTGTATCTAACGATTCCGTTAAAACAATTTATTTGATCATTAACACCGACGGAATTTCGCCCAGTAAATCATGTAAATACCAACTCTACCCTGTTTGGTTTCAAGTTGCGAATTTACCATGTTCGATTCGATCGCAATATAAAAACCATATACTGGCGGCCTTGTTCGGAGGAGTTGGAAAGCCAAATTGGGATGTTTTCCTGCATTGTCTGAAAAATCAAATGAAGCAACTGATTGAAGAAGGATTTGAATTGGCCTTCAATCAGAGAAACATCCAGGTAGTCTTCTTTTGCTTTATCTTTTTGTCCTTTTTCATCAAATTGGATTGACTTTTATGTTTAGGTGAGAGTAAAATGCCCTTTTGCCGTTTTTGATGCGGTCGCAAAAGCGTCCGTAATTAACCAGACTCAATTTAACGGAATGTACGGCTGTCCAAATTGTTTTGCCATGGGTCGCAGAGCATCAACTAAACAAGTTTGGATTTATCCTTACAGTTGCTCCGCAGCAAAGCGAACCACATCAAGCCGACGTCAAATTTTGAAAACTCTTGCGAATGGGCATGCTCTGGCGCCATTCAGAGGACTTAGAGGTAAATTCTTTTGTTGACTTTCGATCTTTCAATAGGGTTGATAAGAAATTGATTGTTCAATTTTTTGATCTATGTGTTTAGGGCCATTTGTCCTCGAAGTCACTTTAGAATTGCCGAACGCTGCTATCATCGATTATATGCACCAAGTTTTGCTCGGTGTCGTGAAAACTTTTCTGTTCAACCTTCACCAGAAAAGATTGAGCAAAAGGAATTCAGAAGTTGTTTCGAATCGGTTAAAATCAATCATTTTCCCAAGTGGGTTTGGAAGGAAGTTCCGATCTCTTGTCTTGATTAAGTACTGGAAGGCGTCTGAGTTGAGAAATTTCACGTTTTATGGGCTATCAGCACTACACGGTTTAATTCATGAAAATTTATTTGCCCATTTCTGTTTGTTATCGCTGGCAATTAGAATGCTCACCGAATTTTCGGCTACAAAGGTAATTCGCGAAGCGCGTTCCTTTATTGAAGTTTATCAGAAAAAAGTGACGTCGTTTATTACTGACTCGGCTGAAGTTTATAACATGCACTCGCTTCGTCATTTGGCAGACCAAGTTCAATCAAAAGGTCCATTGAGTGCAATTTCGACAATAGGATTTGAAAGCGCCAATTACCAATTAACGCGTACGGTCTCGCAAACAGTCAGTTCTCAAGCAACACCTGACCTCGTTGTGAAAAGATACCTACGTAAATTCTACGTAGAGCAAAGACAAAAAATTAATTACAGCAACGAAGTTAGGCTTTCAAACAAAATTGTTGAAACCGGATTGCCTGCCCATTTGCAGCCGTCAGAGCCGTTCCAAAGTTATTTGAAGATAACTCTGAGCAAAAGAAAGTTTTTTGCTCACAAAAGTAGCTGCAAAGGAACCGGATGCGCTCATTTTTCTACATATACTGCTAAAACAAAAGCTGGTTCTACCACTAAAATTGGACGTATAGAGGAATTTATTTCATCAAACTCTGATGTTTATGTGTATGTCAGGTCCTTCAAAACTGTGTCGAGTCTTGTATTCATAGCTGAACAGGACAGGATTGCAACGATAAAGAAATAAAGGACTGTCTCCAAAACTCACTTGAAGCTCGACATCTGCATTTTACCATAGAACCAGAAAATGATTTCAAACTCCTCCCAGCCTCCTCGTTGATTTCTCCATGCATTGTTTATAAATGTGGAAGCTTCCTATTGTGTTCAGTGTTGTGTAATATTGTCGAACATGATTAAGTTGTCTTCAAAAACTGCCAAGGAGATGTATTTCTGCGTTATTTCTTTTCCTCTTTCGCTGTAGCTGGCTTCGTGTTAATGTGTCAAAGTACCAAGGATATCAACTCATACCAATTGCTTTGCACATTGAACGCTCCGTATGGATGCTGCTTTGCTTTCCGAAGTTAATGTCCGTCTTTTCACGTAAAATTTTTCTATTTAGCAAATAATTTCAAACAATTTGCTCAGACCTAATTTCATGTCTTAATTTCTACAGCAAGGGTCAAATGTTTTATGTGTCTGTGCCTAGTGGGAACACTCTTTGAAGACGTTTCTAACAAGTGTAGAGGTGAAAGTCAAATCACAGAAATCGTTTTTTCCTCGATTTGGGGTAATTTCCTGTTGAATGAAACAGCATTGTTACTTTTTTTCCTCTTTTCCTGACGCTAGCTGCGTGTTAAGGTGTCAAAATACCAAGGCGATGAAACCATGCTAATGGTTCGGCAAAATGAATGCTCCGAATGGATGCTCTTTTGCTTTCCAGAAATAATGTCCGTCTTTTCACGTAAAATTTTTCTTTTTAGCAAATAATTTCAAACAATTTGCTTAGACCAAATTACATGTCTTTATTTCTACAGCAAGAGTGAAATGTTTGTTGTGTCGGCGCCTAATGGGAACATTCATTGGTGGCGTATCCAACATTTTCAGAGGTAAAAACTATACCACAAAAATAGTTTTTGTCGTCGATTTGGGGTAATTTCGTGTTGTATGAAAGAGCATTGTTACTTCTTTTCCTACTCCACTGTTGCTGGATGCGTGTTAATGTGTCAAAGTACCAAGTACATCAACTCATATTAATTGCTTTGCACATTGAGCGCTCCATATGGATGCTGCTTTGCTTTCCAAAGTTAATGTTCGTCTTTTCACGTAAAATCTTTCTTTTTAGCAAATAATTTCAAACAATTTGCTCAGACCAAATTACATGTGTTAATTTCTACAGCAAGGGTCAAATGTTTTATGTGTCTGTGCCTAGTGGGAACACTCTTTGAAGAGGTTTCTAACAAGTTTAGAGGTGAAAATCAAAACACAGAAATGATTTTTTTCCTCGATTTGGGGTAATTTCGTGTTGTATGATAGAGCTTTGTTACTTCTTTTCCTACTTCACTGTTGCTGGATGCGTGTTAATGAGTCAAAGTGTCAAGTACATCAACTCATAACAATTGTTTTGCACATTGAACGCTCCATATGGATGCTGCTTTGCATTCCAAAGTTAATTTTCGTCTTTTCACGTAAAATTTTTCTTTTTAGCAAATAATTTCAAACAATTTGCTCAGACCAAATTACATGTCTTAAATTTCTACAGCAAGGGTCAAATGTTTTATGTGTCTGTGCCTAGTGGGAACACTCTTTGAAGACGTTTCTAACAAGTTTAGAGGTGAAAATCAAAACACAGAAATGATTTTTTCCTCGATTTAGGATAATTTCGTGTTGTATGAAAGAGCTTTGTTACTTCTTTTCCTACTTCACCGTTGCTTGATGCGTGTTAATGAGTCAAAGTACCAAGTACATCAACTCATAACAATTGCTTTGCACATTGAAGGCTCCATATGGATGCTGCTTTGCTTTCCAAAGTTATTGTTCGTCTTTTCACGTAAAATTTTTCTTTTTAGCAAATAATTTCAAACAATTTGCTCAGACCAAATTACATGTCTTAAATTCTACAGCAAGGGTCAAGTGTTTTATGTGTCGGCGCCTAATGGGAACACTCATTGGTGGCGTATCCAACATTTTCAGAGGTAAAAATTATACCACAAAATTAGTTTTTGTCGTCGATTTGGGGTAATTTCGTGTTGTATGAAAGAGCTTTGTTACTTCTTTTCCTACTTCACTGTTGCTGGATGCGTGTTAATGTGTCAAAGTACCAAGTACATCAACTCATAGGAATTGCTTTGCAGATTGAACGCTCCATATGGATGCTGCTTTGCTTTCCAAAGTTAATGTTCGTCTTTTCACGTAAAATTTTTCTTTTTAGCAAATAATTTCAAACAATTTGCTCAGACCAAATTTCATGTCTTGAATTCTACAGCAAGGGTCAAATGTTTTATGTGTCTGTGCCTAGTGGGAACACTCTTTGAAGACGTTTCTAACAAGTTTAGAGGTGAAAATCAAAACACCGAAATGATTTTTTTCCTCGATTTGGGGTAATTTCGTGTTGTATGAAAGAGCTTTGTTACTTCTTTTCCTACTTCACTGTTGCTGGATGCGTGTTAATGTGTCAAAGTACCAAGTACATGAACTCATAACAATTGCTTTGCACATTGAACTCTCCATATGGATGCTGCTTTGCTTTCCAAAGTTAATGTTCGTCTTTTCACGTAAAATTTTTCTTTTTAGCAAATATTTTCAAACAATTTGCTCAGACCAAATTACATGTCTTAATTTCTACAGCAAGGGTCAAGTGTTTTATGTGTCTGTGCCTAGTGGGAACACTCTTTGAAGACGTTTCTAACGAGTTTAGAGGTGAAAATCAAAACACAGAAATGATTTTTTTCCTCGATTTGGGGTAATTTCGTGTTGTATGAAAGAGCTTTGTTACTTCTTTTCCTACTTCACTGTTGCTGGATGCGTGTTAATGAGTCAAAGTACCAAGTACATCAACTCATAACAATTGTTTTGCACATTGAACGCTCCATATGGATGCTGCTTTGCTTTCCAAAGTTAATGTTCGTCTTTTCACGTAAAATTTTTCTTTTTAGCAAATAATTTCAAACAATTTGCTCAGACCAAATTACATGTCTTAATTTCTACAGCAAGGGTCAAGTGTTTTATGTGTCTGTACCTAGTGGGAACACTCTTTGAAGAACTTTCTAACAAGTATAGAGGTGAAAGTCAAATCACAGAAATCGTTTTTTCCTCGATTTGGGGTAATATCGTGTTGAATGAAACAGCATTGTTACGTTTTTCCTCTTTTCCTGAAGCTGGCTGCGTGTTAAGGTGTCAAAATACCAAGGCGATGAACCCATGCTAATTGTTCGGCACAATGAATGCTTGGAATGGATGCTCTTTTGCTTTCCAGAAATAATGTCCGTCTTTTCACATAAATTTTTTTTTTTAGCAAATAATTTCAAACAATTTGCTCAGACCAAATTACATATCTTAATTTCTACAGCAAGGGTCAAGTGTTTTATGTGTCTGTGCCTAGTGGGAACACTCTTTGAAGACGTTTCTAACAAGTTTAGAGGTGAAAATCAAAACACAGAAATGATTTTTTTCCTCGATTTGGGGTAATTTCGTGTTGTATGAAAGAGCTTTGTTACTTCTTTTCCTACTTCACTGTTGCTGGATGCGTGTTAATGTGTCAAAGTACCAAGTACATCAACTCATAACAATTGCTTTGCACATTGAACTCTCCATATGGATGCTGCTTTGCTTTCCAAAGTTAATGTTCGTCTTTTCACGTAAAATTTTTCTTTTTAGCAAATAATTTCAAACAATTTGCTCAGACCAAATTACATGTCCTAATTTCTACAGCAAGGGTCAAGTGTTTTATGTGTCTGTGCCTAGTGGGAACACTCTTTGAAGACGTTTCTAACAAGTTTAGGGGTGAAAACCAAAACACAGAAATGATTTTTTTCCTCGATTTGGGGTAATTTCGTGTTGTATGAAAGAGCTTTGTTACTTCTTTTCCTACTTCACTGTTGCTGGATGCGTGTTAATGAGTCAAAGTACCAAGTACATCAACTCATAACAATTGCTTTGCACATTGAACGCTCCATATGGATGCTGCTTTGCTTTCCAAAGTTAATGTTCGTCTTTTCACGTAAAATTTTTCTTTTTAGCAAATAATTTCAAACAATTTGCTCAGACCAAATTACATGTCATAATTTCTGCAGCAAGGGTCAAGTGTTTTATGTGTCTGTACCTAGTGGGAACACTCTTTGAAGACGTTTCTAACATGTATAGAGGTGAAAGTCAAATCACAGAAATCGTTTTTTCCTCGATTTGGGGTAATATCGTGTTGAATGAAACAGCATTGTTACTTTTTTCCTCTTTTCCTGAAGCTGGCTGCGTGTTAAGGTGTCAAAATACCAAGGCGATGAACCCATGCTAATTGTTCGGCACAATGAATGCTTGGAATGGATGCTCTTTTGCTTTCCAGAAATAATGTCCGTCTTTTCACGTAAAATTTTTCTTTTTAGCAAATAATTTCAAACAATTTGCTCAGACCAAATTACATATCTTAATTTCTACAGCAAGGGTCAAGTGTTTTATGTGTCTGTGCCTAGTGGGAACACTCTTTGAAGACGTTTCTAACAAGTTTAGAGGTGAAAATCAAAACACAGAAATGATTTTTTTCCTCGATTTGGGGTAATTTCGTGTTGTATGAAAGAGCTTTGTTACTTCTTTTCCTAGTTCACTGTTGCTGGATGCGTGTTAATGAGTCAAAGAACCAAGTACATCAACTCATAACAATTGCTTTGCACATTGAACGCTCCATATGGATGCTGCTTTGCTTTCCAAAGTTAATGTTCGTCTTTTCACGTAAAATTTTCTTTTTAGCAAATAATTTCAAACAATTTGCTCAGACCAAATTACATGTCTTAATTTCTACAGCAAGGGTCAAGTGTTTTATGCGTCTGTACCTAGTTATAGTTATAGTTATAGTTATAGTTATAGTTATAGTTATAGTTATAGTTATAGTTATAGTTATAGTTATAGTTATAGTTATAGTTATAGTTATAGTTATAGTTATAGTTATAGTTATAGTTATAGTTATAGTTATAGTTATAGTTATAGTTATAGTTCTAGTTATAGTTATAGTTATAGTTATAGTTATAGTTATAGTTATAGTTATAGTTATAGTTATAGTTATAGTTATAGTTATAGTTATTGTTATAGTTATAGTTATAGTTATAGTTATAGTTATAGTTATAGTTATAGTTATAGTTATAGTTATAGTTATAGTTATAGTTATAGTTATAGTTATAGTTATAGTTATAGTTATAGTTATAGTTATAGTTATAGTTATAGTTATAGTTATAGTTATAGTTATAGTTATAGTTATAGTTATAGTTATAGTTATAGTTATAGTTATAGTTATAGTTATAGTTATAGTTATAGTTATAGTTATAGTTATAGTTATAGTTATAGTTATAGTTATAGTTATAGTTATAGTTATAGTTATAGTTATAGTTATAGTTATAGTTATAGTTATAGTTATAGTTATAGTTATAGTTATAGTTATAGTTATAGTTATAGTTATAGTTATAGTTATAGTTATAGTTATAGTTATAGTTATAGTTATAGTTATAGTTATAGTTATAGTTATAGTTATAGTTATAGTTATAGTTATAGTTATAGTTATAGTTATAGTTATAGTTATAGTTATAGTTATATTTATAGTTATAGTTATAGATTTACTCTAGTTATGGTTATGGAAAAAATTCCAGTAATTGTTATGGTTGATACTCTATTTATAGTTAATACTCTAGTTTTGGTTAATATTATATCTATAACTCTAGTTATAGTCTTAGTCAGACTTACTGAATTTGACAAATCCTTGAGCAAAAAAATCGCTTTTCTCTTATTTGCCTCAAATAAACCTTTAACTTCAACCTGAGCCTTGAGTTCGGCTTAGGCTTAGGCTTAACAAAAAGGGTTATACTTTACACATTCAATTATTTTGATATACAGAAAAAAGAATCCTTTCCAAAACTAATTGATAATGTGTTTGTGATAGACATTACAGTGATAAAATCAAAATCTTTGTTTTTTATTTCAGCTCATGGTAATAAAATGTTAAAAGATTCCTTTACTAAATTCAAAAGAAATAAATCTATGACTGTATCTGATGCAAAAATAGAAGTCGAGGGATTAAAGGATTCCCTAGGAGTGTAGGTAAAGCTACTCATAAATTTTGAAAGAAAGTTGCTAATAAACCTGCAAAAATTTTAGCAAAAGCAAGTAATATAGTTAGCGCAGCTGCAACTTATAACCCTAGAGAGGCTTTAGGAGCTACACATGAGTTAGTTAAATTTGCAACAATCGGAGGAGGTACAAAAGTGGAAACGAAAGGTATAGATGTATACTTAAGTACAAAGAAGGGTTATCATTGATCAAGAGCAATGACTATTACTGCAACCATAGCAATAGCTATGACCATAACTATGATTATAACTAGAGCTATGACCATAACTATAGCTATGACTATAATTATAGCTTTGTCTATAACTATAGCTATGACTAAAACTGTGGCAATGACTACAACTGTAGCTGTGACTAAAACTTAGCTCAAGCTATGACTTGACTATAACTATTTGTGAATAATAAAATTAATATCATTATTTTTACTAAGTATATTATTATTACTAAACACTACTAACTTTAGTTTAAAAAACATTCATCCTTATTTTATTTTTTTTATAATCTTCTGATACTTTAACAATTTCATTATATTCATTATTATATATATTTTTTTCCGTTATTAATTCTAGGGTAAATTTGATTGAATTAATCACTAATATTTAAGACTTAGCTAGAGTATGCATCTGTTAAAACTTAATGATTTTATTTCTTTTAGTATCAATTGGTTTTTGAGAATCAACCAAATATAGTAGCAGTAGCAAAGCTGTTGGTATAGAAAAGTGCATACCTATCCCAATTTTTGCAACTGATGTTGTTTTTGCTGTTGTTGCTATAGATATAGTTATCTCAGCTATATCAATATAAATCTTATATTTGCTTTGCATGATTTATAGTTTTCAGTTTCAGTTTTTTAGCAAATTTCAACATTTTTTATAATATTAAAATTATATTGAAATTTATCGTTAGCTAGAGTTTTATCATTTATGTATTCTTCATTGTGTTCTGACCAATTAGTGGTAGCGCTATTCAAGCTTTAGCGTTAGGGTAAAGTAGAGGTGCCTTGATTTAATTTCTTCCATTTTAACTAGCAGAAACATATAGCTAAAAAAATTGCTACGAATGTAGCTATTGCTATGAGTATAATACGATTCTAGCTATGATTATAGCTGTAACAATAATTATGACTATAGCTTTTTATCATAGCTATTATAATAATTTTATCTATAATTATATTTATAACTATGATTATAGCTATAGTTGTATTTATAACTATAACTTTGATTGAATAAAAAATGGTTCTCATTCTCTTTCATTACATCTTTATAATAAAAGTCGTAATATCTCTCTAGTTTTGCTTGTTTTTCATTGTCTACTAGTTTAGTTTCTAATTACATTGCTGTTAAATATTGGATTATTGTTTGTCTGCTTTATGACCTTATCACCTTTTCGTAGTTCAGTTATGTTTTTACTAAAAATGCCACCTTATTTTTGGCTGCTAACAAGTTCCTGTCACAATACAATTTACTAACAACATTTTTGCTCCTGCAGTAGGGTATCCATTCTTAATTTCATAGATATTTTTCATGTTAGTGTTATCATTATCTTCTGATAAAAACTGTCGGGCCCCGCTTGATGATAGAGTGTTGGTTTTTGTTGCCTGTTTTGCTTGGTTTTATCTGTTTTTTGTCATTTTTGGATTTCTTACATTAAGAATGATGCTAAGTGATTCCAAAAACTTATTATAGGATTCAAAATCAAAATCAGATTTTAAGTTTTCCTGTTCAAAGTTTTTACCCTATAATTTTTAATCAGTGATACCTTCAATTCTATATGTTGGTATTGTGGATTTAGTACTTGATTAATTTTAGATAATCTCTATTCTAACCGGATGTATAAGTTCTAGAGATAATGTAAATTTTATCAGCAATCCTAACATAACCACCAACCTTTTGCTTGCGCTTACTCTTCTTTGAAGTAGAAGTACTACAGGATGATTAGAAGCTTCAAACGGTGACAGGTTTAAAGAACTATGAATGTTGTCTTTATTTGTTACAGGAGAATCATTTAATAGGTTTACGCAATTACCTTCAGCTTTTATTAACTTTGGTTTCTTGATTATATACACTATTTTTTAAAACTCTTCCTAAAAAGACAGTTTTTAAATCGCTATAGGTATTATATATGTCCTTAAATTAGGATCTAATTGTTTTACTCTCTAAACTCACTACCTCTATCAACCCATAACATTTCTGGTTTCAACGTGATAAGATTATTTTAAACCATTTATTACGGTTAAACCAGATTTTTTTTTCAAAATTATAGCCCAGGCATAATTGGTTTGTGTTATATATATATATCTATCTATATATATATATAAATATATATATGTATATATATATATATATATATATATATATATATATATTTATATATATATATATATATATATATATATATATATATATATATATATATATATATATATACATACATATACTATATATATATATATATATATATATATATATATATATATACATATACATATATATATATTTATATATATATATATACATATATATTCATAACAGTTAATATAAATTTAAAATTTTTATTATTTTTACTTGAAAACGAATTATCACTCAAATCGGCTGACCATGTTTCATCTTCAAAAAATAGTATTATTCTTTTCTTTTTTAACCTTGTTATTTTTGCTTTTAATACTTCTGTAGCTAATTGTTGTTTCCGTTTTCCTAATTTTGTCATGATCAATCAATGTGGTTTTGGCGTAGCCTATTCATCATAATTTTAAAAAAATCTAGCTGCTCTTGACTATAAAGACTAACAGATAGTAGTTGTTTATATGTAACCAACATTTCATCTTGTGAACCATTATGTGCAGTTTTTGTTTCTAAAATAAGTACGTCTAGTCTTTGTAATAAAATGTTAGTGTATTTTTTTACAGGTCCCCCGCCTTCGACTTCTTGTTGATTATTATCGTATACCACCTATTTGCTTACAGAATCTCATCGTGGTGATGCAATGCTAATTGCTAATCTTCTGATAAATGCAGCTCTTTCAATTTTAGTTTCCTTTTTTTGTTTGTATCCGATATTCCCCAGAAATTGTTTTATTTTTTTTTCATCGCATTTATATCTCTCTCTGCTATGTCTGTATTTGTGACAGACATAGTGAAACCTTTTGAAAACTTATAGTTTTTATCCATTAATATTATATCATTTTTTTGCAGCTACATTCTTACCATTCATTTGAAAATTGCTCTCATTTGCACCAATCGGGATTGATTGTAAATTTTTTTTGTTAATAACTGCAGGGATTTCAATCATATCATTGCTTAGAGTAAATGTTTCACATTTAGCGGCTACAAATTCGCGTGAAATCTCTTTGCGAATTGGCAAAGCCGCTTCAAGGATCTTATTATTGTGCTGGCGATTATACTTCGCGGAAACTCCAAAGCTTTTAAAGTCTTCTTTTGTTTGGTTAGCAACTGAGCGATTCTTTTCATTGTGAGCTACAGTTTCTGGCAAAAATATTCTTTTTTTTGTATATTAAAATTGGGTATAATCCTTGTATCAAGTTGTATTCTGAAAATGAGTTTTTTAACTTTTTTCAATATTTTTTCCCGTCATGCAAAAACTAAGTTTGATTTAAATGTAAAGGATTCCTGCTCATTCTTCCATATATTAAATGTTCATTATTTTGCTTGCATCCCTTTTGCTTGGGTTTCATTTGTTTTTCTTTTATTTGTATTGTTTTGAATATAGTCTCTACATATATAATGTTGTTTAAAATTGAATATTCTTTGTATTTGAGTTACTTATACCTTCACCTTAACATAAAATTTTAGATTCCTATTTTGAACCATATGTCAAAATTTTTTTTGGTCCGAAATTAAATTTTCTGTTCTTTTTTTCGCTTTCTATCTTCCTACACAGCCTAATTCACTTTCATTAATCTTTCATTTAAACGGCATTATTGCTACTTGCTCTGTTTTATCTTTACTTATATCATTGTAATCAAAATCACAAACTATGTGATAACCAAAATCACGATCATCTGGAGTATTTAATATAACATCTAGAGACTTAGTAGTACACTTGAAATCCTAATAAGGTAACTTTTGTGTCATTGCCCCGTCATATAGGTTATATGTATCTATCCACCAGATGGATCTTTGATCATTCGTGAAACGGCTTCGGCTATGCTTCGCCATGTCTGGGTTATTGTTATTGTTGTTCATGCTGTTACGGTTGTTATTGTTATGAGACTTCATCAATGTTTCACCATTACTACTGTTGTTGCTATTACTATTACTACAACTTTTGCTATTGGATTTTGTCCAACACCATGTTTCACCATTTCTGTTGCTATTGTTAACAATTAAACTATTATTATATCTATCATCTATTATACCACATATGCCACCTCACTTTGCTTCATTGAAATCTTCGAGAATTTGTTTTATTGTATTGTATCGAATGAGACACCACTTGACAGTAACCAACAATCATAACTGTAGCCAGGACATCTTACATAGTGTAAGGGATTGAGACCGTATTCTTCTTATTTTGATTAACATATTTCATAGAAAAATCTAATATGTTTATATCATTTTTCAAGTATTCTGTAATTAGATATCTACCGGTTTAATGTCGGCTTTCATTATAAAACAAGTGTCCTTTTTATTGTGTTTGTAATTTATTAGATAGAGAAGGTTTGAAGTAAACCAAGATATAACTTCTTGGTAGGTATCTTGACAAAAAAAATCATATGAAAGAATGTTTTAGTATTTCAATAAATCTTTGCGAAATGATCTAGAGTCATAGCTAAGAACTTATAACTGTCTAAGAATTTGAGACAACCGACACTAAATGTCTCAGACTTACCAGCAGCTATTGTTGTATTATCCACTTTTCTTTTGTCATTATTCTGTTTAATATTTTCATTTTAGAATAGATATCCATTCTCTTTATACATTTACTTTCTTTATACAACCTCTTTTTACTTTCTTTATACAATCCTTTTTACATGTATGACGAGTTATTAGACTCATGATATAATTTATCTTATTCAGTAAAAATTAATTAGATTTTTTTAAAAAATTTAAACTATGCTCATTTTCAAATATGAGTAGATCAATAGCAAAATTTTTGACATAGTCAGGATCAAAATGGTATTTGGAGTTACCGTTAAGTCTGTAACTCACACTTACTTATTGGTATGTGTTTGGCTATTATATAGTTTTGGTTTTTAGTAAAAGACTCATCATTAGTTTTCGTTAAAGATTCATCATCTGCGAAGCAGCTTTATATTTTACAATTTAGTATATAACGTGGCTGTTATTTGGTCTTTCTACCAACCTCTGTATTTTCTAATTGGAGCACAATTCTCTCCTCAAACTAAATTTCATTCATGGAATAATATAATATGTTTAAATCATTTTCCAAGTACTCTATGAATAGATCTCTACCGGTGTAATGTCCATTTTCATTATTAGATAAGCCTCTTTTTTTCATGTGTTTGTAATTTATTAGATAGAGAAGATTTGAAGTTTTCTATTTTCAGATAACATATAACTTCTTGGTATGTGTCTGGACCAAAAAATTCATGTGAAATAAAATTTTAGTCGTTCAGTTTATCTTTGCGATTTGATCTAGAGGCATAGCTAAGAACTTATAACTGTCTAAGAATTTAAGACAACCGACAATAAACATCTTTCACTTACCAGCAGCTGTTGGTTTATTATCTACTTTTATTTTGTCATTAATCTGTTTAGAGTGTTCACTTTATAATGGACTGAAATCACAGCCGGAGCCAATATAAAATAAAACGGAAATGACGTTTTGTTGTTTATATCTTAGACTGCGCATATAACATGCGGGCCCTTTGTATTCACTAGTTTCATGGCAGCGATCTCTTACTTTCTTTATACTTTCTTTGTACATATATGACAAGTGTTATGAGACTCATGATATAATTTATCTTTTACAATGAAAAACATTTGTTTTTTTTTACTTGAAATTTTGCTCAGTTTCAAAATTAATAGATCAGTAGCCAATTTTGATAGTCAAGACCAAAATAGTATTTGGAAATACCGTTATATTTGCAACTCAGACTTATTGGTATATGTTTGGCTGTTATATAGTTAAATAATTTAGTTAAAGATTCATCCTTTGCGAAGCAATTTCGCTGAATAGTTTTAGCCGGTACAATATCATCAACACAACATTCCATGTCGGCATATGGAATGCAAGCCTTTCTTTTTTCTTTCGTTTATGTCTAATTATAAAAGTGTGAAAAGCAATCTCTGGTTAAAATGAGTGACTTCAGTCATGATTATTGTATTTAACTACAGAGGTAAGCCCTTATGTACATATTCTACAATGTAGTACATGACGTGGCTCTTATTTTTCCTTTCTACCAATCTTTGTATTTTTTAATAGGAGAAAAGTTCTCTCCCCTAACTAAAAATCCGTCATTTTTTCTATCTTTATCAAAATCAAGGCCTGGTTTCAATAGCTCTACTTTACTATTACCACAAGGGATGTATAACCATATATTAAACTTGTATAATTTCTGTTTTCTTATCATGGAAGCAAAATCATCTTCATCTCGTTGTCGTGGTACATTTAGTTTACTTGCATAATTACTTTCACATGTGGCGTGGTCTTTAGCTGGATGTGACCACGATAATATATAGCTAGATATAAACAGTTATAATTGCAATTTTGTATATTTAAAACTGATTTAGAGTTTTTTAGATCTAATGGTAGATCCTGACATCTACCAATAGATGCTTCAGTTGGGTCAACATTTATTTGAATAAATTTTAATCCAGGAAAATCAAGTTCATAATTATCAGCTTCATATATTTTTTGTCGTAACCTAGCCATTGATTATAATCTCCATATTCATTTATAGCGTTATTAATAATATAGTCTTTGTTGAAGAATATTTTCTTGATTTTAGCTTCTTCTTTAGTTCTCTTCTTGAACTCAACATCTGCCTCGACCTTATTTTTAAAACCCTCACGGAGTCTAAACTGGTGACAGTTTTTACTTTCTTCCAGTGGGTTAATAGTTGCTTCATCTATACCAATAATGCAATTTTCCTGCTTATCAGTCATATAAAATTCCTTCATATTTTGCCTAGAATTTGTATCATGGTCTTCGGTATTCTCTATATATTGCCTAATTTGACTCTATGAGTGTGTATTTAGGGCTATTTTATTTCTAAATACTTCATTACACTCGACAGATTCATATTTACTTCTAGTGTAGGTTTTATCTCTAGTATTAGTTTTAGTTTTACCTTTAGTTTTGGGTTTATTACTATTTTCTGATAACATATAACTTCTTGGTATGTGTCTTGACCAAAAAATTCATATGAAATAAAATTTTAGTCTTTCAGTTTATCTTTGCGATTTGATCTAGAGGCATAGCTGAGAACTTATAACTGTCTAAAAATTTAATACAACCGACACTAAACATCTTTGACTTACCAGCAGCTGTTGGTTTATTATCTACTTTTGTTTTGTCATTATTCTGTTTAGAGTGTTCACTTTATAATGGACATAAATCACAGCCGGAGCCAATATAGAATAAAACGGGAATGACGTTTTGTTGTTTATATCTTAGATTGCGCATATAACAAGCGGTTCTTTGTATTCACTAGTTTCATGGCAGTGATCTCTTACTTTATTTATACTTTTTTTGTACATATATGACAAGTGTTATGAGACTCATGATATAAATTATCTTTTTCAATAAAAACATTTGTTTTTTTACTTGAAATTTTGCTCAGTTTCAAAATTAAGAGATCAGTAGCAAATTTTTGATAGTCAAGACCAAAATAGTATTTGGAATTACCGTTATATTTGTAACTCACACTTATTGGTATATTTTTGGCTATTATATAGTTAAGGAATTTATTTAAAGATTCATCCTTTGCGAAGCAACTTCAGTGAATAGTTTTAGCCGGTGCAATACAATCAACACAACATTCTATATCGGCATATGGAATGCAAACCTTTCTTTTTTCTTTCGTTTATGTCTAATTATAAAAGTAATTTTTTTCTTGTGAAAAGCAATCTCTGGGTTAAATGGGTGACTTCAGTCATGATTATTGTATTAAACTACAGAGGTAAGCCCTTATGTACATATTTTACAATATAGTACATGACGTGGCTCTTATTTTTCCTTTCTACCAATCTTTGTATTTTTTAATAGGAGAAAAATTCTCTCCCCTAACTAAAAATCCGTCATTTTTTCTATCTTTATCAAAATCAAGGCCTGGTTTCAATAGCTCTACTTTACTATTACCACAAGGGATGTATAACCGTATATTAAACTTGTATAATTTATGTTTTCTCATCATGGAAGCAAAATCATCTTCATCTCGTTGTCGTGGTACATTTAGTTTACTTGCATAATTATTTTCACATGTGGCGTGGTCTTTAGCTGGATGTGACCAAGATAATATTTGGCTAGATAAAAACAGTTATAATTGCGATTTTGTATATTTAAAATTGATTTAGAATTTTTTAGATCTAATGGTAGATCCTGACATCTACCAATAGATGCTTCAGTTGGTTCAACATTTATTTGAATACTTTTTAATCCAGGAAAATCGAGTTCATAATCATCAGCTTCATATATTTTTTTGTCGTAACCTAGCCATTGATTATATACTCCATATTCATTTATAGCGTTATTAATAATATAGTCTGTGTTGAAGAATATATTCTTGATTTTAGCTTCTTCTTTAGTTCTCTTCTTGAACTCAAAATCTGCCTCGACCTTATATTTAAAACCCTCACGGAGTCTAAACTGGTGACAGTTTTTACTTTCTTCCAGTGGGTTAATAGTTGCTTCATCTATATCAATAATGCAATTTTCCTGCTTATCAGTAATATAAAATTCTTTCATATTTTGCCTAGAATTTGTATCACGGTCTTCGGTATTCTCTATATATTGCCTATATTGACTCTATGAGTGCGTATTTAGGGCTATTTTATTTATAAATACTTCATTACACTCGACAGATTCATATTTACTTCTAATGTAGATATTATCTCTAGTATTAGTTTTAGTTTTACCTTTAGTTTTGGGTTTATCTTTAGTAATAGTTTTTAGTATTATCTAAAGCTTTATCCTTAGGAAAAGTATCGGTTTTGTCTTTAGTAGTAGTGCTAGTTTTAGCCACAATTTTAACTTCAGTAATTTTAATGGCTTTAGTTAGAGTGTTATCAATAGCTTTATCTTTAGTATTAGTATTAAACAAAACTTTATCGGGTTTTTCCCCTTTAAACCCCACCCTCGTGGTCTAAAAACCTATACCCCAACCCCCAAAAATGATAAATAGGCTTAATGAGGGGGTTGCATGAGGCTGTAATGGGAAAATCCCAGTTATAGGGCCTAGAATTTCCATTTTTGTTTAAAAGGATGAGCATCCATTTTTTTGGAAAAAGGCGGGTAGGCCTGACTCTTCTCTGGTTTTCAAGGTCTTTCGTTGAGTTTTTCACAATAAAGAAGAAAACTACAAAACTTATCACTTGGCGAAGCGACAATACAACTTTTTAAACCCCTCCCTCCCCCCCCCCCAACGTTGACCAAATTTAGTAAGGCCGTACTACTACTCCGTAGTCTTAGAAAAACTAACCGTACTACGGCCTTGTTATGTTTTGTACGGCGCGTACTACAGCCTTGCCAAGGTTTCAAAGCAAGTGCAGTAGTAAGGCCGTACCATTATTATTAAGAAGTCATTGGTGAAAAAAAGCTGCAGAAGCATCAAGCTGCAAGTGTCCAGTCAAGTCAAAAAACCAAAATTTGAGAAATTTCTAGTACGATCTGAGTGTGTTTCTCTCCTCATTTCTCAGTCCGGGCTGAAGATCAGCTACAGCGAAGATAAAAACTAAAACTCAAATAACTATGGGAAAAATGAGCAGAGAATAGTGAATAAAACATGGAAACCGACCAGCCACGAGATTCCAACGCTGGCGCATACGCTAGAAATGGTCCAAACCTTGCATTTAATTGGTTTCCCTGTTTTATACTCGACTATAGTATTGGATATATCTACTATTACAGCACGCTATTTCTCTTTAAAAATTTGGATCTATTCTGTTTCGGCCACCGCGCTTTGTGAGCAATAATCTCTCAAGAACCCCAGGCGCACGTGCTATTATCGAGCCTTGTAATTTGCTATTTAACAACCTAAAATTTGCAATTAGGGGTCATGAAAAAAGCTGGGGGCCGAAACAGAATAGATCCAAATTTTTTTCAAAACTATAATTTCCTGTCTCATCTAGTGCAATCAACTAGTACATAGTTAAGCTGGTAATTAAGCGTTATCAGATGATTTGTTCGGGTTCTATCCCCACTGTCTCCAGTGGACGTATCCCAGATACTACTGTAACTAATGAGAACGCGTAAAAAGCACGTAAAGCCAACTTGGAAAAAAATATTGGAAAAAAACCCAGCTTAAGTCCAGTAAAAATATTTTTTTTCATAACTCAAATTCTGTATTATATATACGGATACAATAGTATATTTATATACATTTTCTCTGGATTGGTTTCTAGTACGACCTAATCTATTTCTTTGGAGATAGATACAATTTACCTTTTTCAAATCTAAATCTAAAGTACATTAGCATTACATATATAACAAGAGTATTCTATTTCTTTACAATAACCACAACATTATTTCAAGTTTTGTTTTTACATCTATCACCCTTCATTTCATTTTCATATAGAAAAATTATTTTTTTCTTTTGTAAAGTACAAGATGTCTCATTCAACAAACAATAATATTACTGGTGTTAACACCTGTGTTGTCTGTAACTCAACTCTTGAAACAATTAATCAAACACAATTGAAGTGATGAACACTTAAAAAGAGTAAGAGACGAGTACAAAGATGAATTTGATTTTGAGGATGAAGCTAAGGATAATACTAAAACTACGGGGGCTATAATGGGAATTACCCAAGACCATTTGTTAATATTCACTGTAATGACAAGGACTCAAAGCTAGGCGGGGAGGGGGGAGCTGTAATAGAACAAATTAAAGCTAGTGGGACAGACTAACCAAAAAAATCTTGAGAAATTTGTTCACTCTTTTTGCATGATATACCAGAAATTCAGAAAGGCAATTTTCAATTTTCTGCATCAGTTAAAGGACGCATGACTCATACATCTGTGTTTTAGCACGTGTGCCTCGATTTGATGATTGGTGACTTTTAATTTGTCAACTTTTGTCAAACGCTACAGTTGCTTAGGAAACAAACTATACCTAACGTCATCCAATAACACAATTCGAAGCATTACTATATAGCTATTGAACAGAATACAGTGATATTGAGGAGCTAATTTTGATACTCTTGCTTCAAGAATCTGAAAACTAATCCAAGTTAGAAGTTTCGGTTTTGTCCTTTCTCACAAGTGCCCTATGTAAGGGTTACGTGACTCTGCTTGAAGTCACTGAGAACTTCTGGCGTTTATCGAGAACCGCGAAGCGGTTCGAGATATTAAGTCAGAATTTAGAAGTGACTTCTTCAGAGTCACTTGAACATGCTTAAAACACGAAACGCGAACGTTTTAAAATGACGAAAGTCAACGGCAGGCAGCTTCTGACTAAGTAGCAACTTCTGGTATTTTAACTTCTGGCACTGCAGACTTTCGGCATTTTAAAACGTGCACGTGAGTGTTTCAATGTATCATTGGCCTCAGTGTTACATGGAGGGGTGGAAGTATTTAATTTTTGACCTCAACAGGGGGCAAGGCAATGCATTAGGCATTGTGTTTGAGGGGCAGGCAAGAGGGAAAATTAAAATCAGAGAAAGAAATAAGCCCCTTCCGACTGCAACAGCCTCCAGTTTCGTGAGCACGTAATGTATACCAAAAACTGTAATTATTACTAAAACAGGAAGTTTTTAAGGTGTTTCCCGTTATCGGCCCCTCCCCCTCCCAGCTTACTGGTCAGGTATTTGGATCTATTTCCCCCCCCCCCTTCTCAGTGTTTTTAAGACCCCCATTTACAAATTATATGTTGTTATATAGCACGTTACCATGTAAGAAAATCGCACGTGCGCCTGGGGATCATAAAAAATTAAAGCTCACTAAGCTGGGGGGGGGGGGGGGGACAGAATAGATCCAGATATTTTATACCTGACTTAGACCACCAATCAATGTAAGGATCCCGGGTTGACCCTTCTTTTGAGACCATAAAAAAGACCATAAATGGTTCTTGGAAACCATATGTAAGACCATAAATGGTTCCATCCAAGAAGCGCCAAAATTTCTTGTATGTTCTTGAAATGGTTTCTAAGAACCATAAATGGTTTTGTTTATGGTTTCAAAGGTTCCATATAAGATTGATGGGAAACGAGTGGCAAACAGATGGAACCATTACTTTCATTTATGGTCTTACGTATGGTTTCCAGAACCATTTATGGTCTTACGTATGGTTTCCAAGAACCATTTATGGTCTTACGTATAGTTTCCAAGAACCATTTATGGTCGTACATATGGTTTTCAAGAATCATTTATGGTCATACATATGGTTTATAAGAACCATTTATGGTCTTACGTATGATTTCCAAGAAGTATCAAAAAATTTACTGTGACCAAACTCTCAATATCTCTATCTATCTATCTATCTATCTCGGCTTGATATTTTAGGAAAATGACGACTATTAACTTCCGTTTTACTACTGTCTAAACAATGCATCTAGTCAAAAACAAGTTTCAAATTTTAGCCAAACGAAAAAATAATTTAACATGGTTCCCCAATTATAAACATTTACAAACAAATTCTCATGTTCTTTAAGCCAATGTGCTTAATCATGTTCAGTCATACAAAGTAAGGGTGTCAAAAAAAACTTTATCTGTAGTTGAAATAGCCAAGCATTTCTCCTTCACCGTATCCAGAGGGATTGGGACTCTCCTGTCACTGTTTTCAACAACTACAAAGGAATAAAATTTTCAAGTTCTTTCTACGTGAGCATTGAAATTTCTCCAACACGGAGAAGCAATTAACAGAGAGCATCCCGAAGGCTTCATTTAAATAGAAAATTTTAACTTGGCCAAAGCATATTTTGTTTTCCCAGACATAAGCAATGTAACTGTTGTTTGCCGACGTATGAGAGATTGAGTCCAGGGTAAACAGATCTGACTCGTAATTGCTGGAAAAAAGCCTGCCACTTTGTTTCAAATAGTGTGGTACACAGTCAAATGGGACACTCCTGCGCACGAATGTCTTTGTACCTCGCAGTGTGTGGCAAAAATTGTACAAGATATCTTTCTCAACAGTCGCTCTGTAAGACTCTTTGTTTCTTCTTTATCTCTCGACTAACAGTGGCAGCTGGTTAACCGTCCCTGTTAACTTCGACTGCAACAAATAATTTGCGGACTCAAACATCATTGCTGAAGACGTCCAAAGTGGTCCAAACTGCCGTACTTGCGATGATAGATGCATCAAGGATTAGACATTTGCCGTAAACACGTGCTCTGAATGATCCTCCTTCAAATCTGATGGAAAAGTTTTAATCAAATCATCTGCATCCTTGGCGTATGCTGAGGAAATCATCAATAAGCGAATAGAAAAGCTGAGAAGTGTAAACCGCTTATACAGTCTCTCGTTAATTGCGAAACTGAACATCTTTGGCTAAAAAGAATCGAATTAGAGAGGAACGAAGCAATGACGTTGCTCAATCAACAATATTTCCTTGCTAGAACGTCCTAAAGTTTCCTAGTCTTTCGTTGTTTGGTGAGAAATCTCCTTATGCCTTGTAAAAGTTTTTTTGGAGTCAAAAAATGAAGTTGCACAAAGAGTTTTATGATCTTGGATAGGGCCATAAAAGTCTATGGTTTTGGAAAGGGTATCCAAGACACCAAATCTTTTTTCATGAGAAATTTTTAAATCTCCAATTTTTTGTCTGAAACCCGCATAGGACATTGTTAATAGCATTTTTGAGTCAAAAAGTGATGTTGCACAAAAAAAAAGTTTTTTGATCTTGGATGGGCCATAAAAGTCTATGGTCTTGGATATGGTATCCTAGACACCATAAAATTTTTTTCACGAGTAAATTTTAAATCTCCATTTTTATCGTCTGAAACCCGCATAGGACATTGTTAAAATCATTTTTGTGTCAAAAAATGATGTTGCACAAAAAAAGTTTTATGGTCTTGGATGGGCCATAAAAGTCTATGGTCTTGGATATGGTATCCAAGGCACCATAGAAAAAAAGATTTTTGTTGAAGGCCAATGGCAACTACGGTATATATGTTGTACTATGTGGTCCAAAAGACGTCATTTGAGATCACCTTTAGTTTTTGTATGGTCTTATGTATGGTATCAAAGAAGCCATACAACCATACATGTCTTACGTATGGTTTTCAAGAAACATTTATGGTGGTCATCCCGGGATTTCATAATTGGGGAGGGGGCCATAGTTTTATGGGGGGGGGGGGGGGGGTGGGGCTCTTATTGGAAAGACCCAGTTTATATTTAGAGAGGAGGGCTAAAATTATAATCAATCACCCGTTGGGAAGAAAGGAATCTTGTTTCAGGTACGACTAGAGAAAGTAACGAAGCTAAAGGTCAGGAACGAGAGATCGAGCAGAATAAATTTACAACAAGCTGCCCTGTATCTACTCTGAAGTGACGTGAGTTACTAATAGAGTCTTCTCCCATATAGTGTAATTAAAACGCGAATCTACTATCTCAGTCCCTTGAGTTTATATGTCTCCAGCCGTCCCCTACAAATTATGTCTTGTTTTAAGGAAAGTTACTCTACTAAAATAGCACAAGCGTCTGAGTGGTGTACAAGTTGTATAATGGAGGGGACGAAAGGGATCTATTCTGTTTCGCCCCCCCCCCCAGTGTTTTTTGCGACCCCCAGTTACAATTTATATGTTGTTACACAGCACGTTACTAAGTAAAAAATAGCACATGCGCTTGGGGTGGGGGAGGGGGCGTAAAAAATATAAGCCCACTAAGCCGAGGGGACAAAACAGAATAGATCCGGCGAAAAAAAAAACGGTGAACATAAAAAACCCAATAAGAACATAGTACATTTATAGATTCCCCGTAAGATCCGGTCAAAATAGTTTTTTTTCAATGCACAAGGCTTGAATCTGATCGGCGACTTTTTGATTATAATACCATGAACAACATGTCAGTCCTTCAATTTGTCAGAGCTCCTTGGTAATTAAAATAGTATTCCATACTAGGATAAAACGACTCTCGAACTGACAATTTCTTTTTGTAGCTTTTCAAAAAATACAACATTTCGGAAAATGTCTGCTTGTAGGAACTTTTCTCTTGAAGAACTCCAAAGACTTCGGATTTTTAGAAGGCTATTGTGCCCTAATTCTTGTTTGTGTTGATATGTAAACTTAGTACACAATTGATAGACATTTACGATTCATCAAGGAATTAAATTATTTACTTGCATTGTGGATAAATGTGTCAATGTGAAGATACTCAATTCTTTCCGTGATCTGCGTCAAAGTTTTGGGACCTTTCCGTTATAGATCCAAGACTTCTCCGGTCTTTCCCATAATAGCCCCCCATGAAATAATAGCCCCCTATTATGCTGTAATTACCTTGATTGGGCTATAGATTATGTGCCCGGACCGAACTCCAAGTCTATATCAGTACTAGGCAAGTCTAAATCCAAGTCTTATTTAGGTTTCCAGTACTGGGCAAGTCTAAATACAAGTCTTACAAGTCTGGCGAGTCTTAACCAAGACTTGGATAACACTTGGAATTTGATTCCCAAGTCAAAACCAACTTTTCAAAAAAATTCGAGTGAAATTTTCGAATTCAAAAAAATTTCGCAACGTGCCACGGTTTTAGCATTACTTATTGGCCACTAGTGAAGGTAGCAGTAATGTGTTGTTTTTCTGACCTGAGGAACAGTCTTGGGACTCTCTCATTGAGTTTGCGCAGTACCTGGAACCAGTCAGTGTCCAGATAGAGCACCTGGGCATGATAGCCCATTCCAGAGAATGCTGACCTTACCTTTGGGGTAGATTTAGGTTTGTCCTATATGCGATTCAACTATTCAAATACTTACCCGGATCGAACTCCAAGTCTATATCAGTACTAGGCAGGGTATTTCAGTACTATTGAGGGTATTTCAGGTGTTCTGGGCCGTTTTCAGCCATTTTTCAGCCGTTTGGAGCCGAATTTTAGCCGAAAATCGACATATATATTTCAGATCTTGAAATGTCTGGGTATTCGAATCGAGGAAAAGTTATGAAGAAAACTGTGAGGGTTCCCGTTTTTTTTTACTATTTTTGACAAGTTTCCCCGGCTATTTTTGACGTTTTTTTCGGCTAGCCGAGACTTGGATTTAGAATTGCCAAGTCTTAAATCAGACTTGGATTAAGAATTGCCAAGTCTAAAATCAGACTTGGATTACACTTGCCAAGTCTAAAATCAGATTGGATTTAGACTTGCCAAGTCTAAAATCAGACTTGGATTAGACTTGCCAAGTCTCAGCCCAGACTTGGATTTAGACTGCCAAGTGTAAAAAGTGACATGATCATAGTTCTGAATCAGTAATGAAATGAGACTTGTAATTAGACTTGTCCAGTACTGAAATTGACTTGGCGTTAGGTCCGGGTGAGCAATAAGCGAGGGGGGGGGGGAGTTATAATGGCAAAGACACAAAATTTTTGTGTTAGAACCACGCAGCTCAGAAAAACGAGCGAGCATTATATGAATTTCAGAGCAAAGTCTTTTTTCTCACAAAATATCATATTTTGTGGAACAGGCGACCTCACACTTCTAACAAATCAACAAATCGGATTTTCGCATTTTGTTGATGCTGCTAACCATACAGTGTAAAAGATATTAATAAAAGTTGAAACTCTATTAAATGTTGACGCGCTAATATTTAGTCGTGACAAACATGGCGAAATAAAGATTATCACGAGATATGAAAACTACAAATTTGTTGTAAAAATTGTTTAAAAATTGACATTAGAAACAAAATTGCCTTTTCCACACAAATTTAATTATCTTGAAAGAGACAAAAAAGTAAGAAACATTTATTTCAGCATTTTTTTCTGAGAACTAAATCAATTTTCAGATAATGTTGACTGTGAAGTTGTTAGAAAGCAATGAAATTCTACACACATTTTTGTAGTGTATTTCTTTTCCTGAAAGTCTAATATAACTGAATAAGTCAGAAAAAAGGTGAAAAAAAATTAAACCTATATATCTTTTTAATTGATTATGAAATTCCCGAGTTTTTTTCCTAAAATCCTTCTCAACTGATGTTTTCTCTTGCGTTTATTTAGAAGCCCTAAAATTTCATGTGAAATCATACAAATGGTTGCTTTGAATTTCGCAAAGTCTTGGAGAAGGTTGAATTGTTTGAGAAAATATTTTGGTAGATCTTTCTCTTGATTCAAAAGTGCGTTTTGGGAAAAAAATTATCATAATATAAAGAAATAGTTAATATTTAATTGCTATTGGAATTATATTTGGGATTTTTTCCGTTAGCCTACTCCCACAGCTTAGTGGGTGCATATTATTTGCACCCCCGACGCACGTGCCATATTTTTAGATAAGGACTTACTATGCAATGACACATTCTCTGTAACTGGAGAGGCATAAAGTAGCAAGGGGGGCGCAAACGGAAAAAATCCTATATTTGTAAAAAATAATTCACTGTTCGGCATCAATATTGTCCAAAGTTTAGTTGGAGTCAGATTAGAACGAACAGAAGCATTTTTCAGAAGCTCTTTCGTGGATTTCAGACAACTCAAGAGATGTAGTTTCTGAACGCCAAAGTTTGTCACCGGATTCCCCAAAACATCATTTTGCTTTTGCTTTTTAGTGAATCCGGCGACGAGATACTGAATTTTGTATATTTTTTTCTCACTAGATTGTACTAGATTCCGCCGATTTATTTTATCTGGATATACTCTGTCCCCAGTGTAATAGGTATCACACAAAGTGGGGAGCTAAAGATAAGAGATCTGGAAAATTGATCAAAAACCATATTCGTTGTCAATAATTAGCCAATAATTTGCAATGAAAACAACAATGGTTTTTCCAACTTTTATTCAGTCAATTTAATGCGTTGTTGTGTTTGACAGATCTTGTTTTCATTAGTCAATCTAGTCAATCAATATTGGTCACCAATTCTTAGTCCACCGAAATGCAATATTGTTTCTATTACAATTGCGCGTCCTCTGAAATCGGAATGACAACCTCCGAAGTACAATTCGGGTTAGGCGAGCTAGTGGATTTTCTCCACCTTACGGGCTCCATAGGATCAATTTGCCTCTGAAGGACATAATATCTCGGTCCTTCATACCTTCTTTGTTCTCTCGGTCGAGGTACATCACGGTACCACACGTCTGCCGGAATTCCATCAACATTCGAGAATTGAGAATTGGTCCGGTATCCACTTGCTCCTAAAAAAGAATCAAGAACTGTGAAAACGCTGCAAAAAAACTTTTATAGTTGAGAAAGCCAATACGTTTTTTTGTTTATCTCTTTTGTATCAACATTTGTGTAAGCACTTTGTATAACGCTTATGTCAAAAATATTTTTCTATCTGAAATTTTTGAAAATTTGTTTTCCTTAGTTAGAATTCCTGTAGTAGAATTTAGAGCCTAACTGGATCTTTTCCCTTCTTGCCAACCCAGTACGTTATGCTCCCAAAGACAGAGCAGGTGTCATTAAGCGGTAAATCATTATGTAAAAGTCTGGCACGTGCGTATGGTGTGTACAAATAATCTGCTCAGTAATTTTGTCTGTTTTGCATGATAAAATTTTGCGTGGTGATCTCATTGAGTTTTGTAATTTCATAATGATGCACCCACTTAGCTTTGCTCCAACTGAAAAGATTAGTTTAACTAAAGACTGCTAGAAGTTACTTGGATTTTTTGCCTGATCCAGCTTAGTGGGCGCATATTATTTGCACCCACAGACGCACGTGCCATGTTTTTACATAATGATTTACTATGTAATGGCACGTGCTCTGTAACTGGGGGTTGTAAAACGTCTTGGGGGGTGGGCAAAAACGGAAAATAATGACATCAATACAGTCTGATTGACAACATTGCTTTGTTCGCGGCTTATAAAGTGCTCCACGAGAGGCCGTGTTTTACAACTACATATGTGTAAATTACGCGTACAACAAATTGTCAGTTCTTGTTCGCATTGATTTTCTTTTCGCTGAAATTATTCATGCAAACATAAGTAGTCCGATTTCACCTTTTACTCTCGTGACTTGCACTTACGTTTTTGCCGTAGTAAAATCGTTAATCTTTTCCATGTTGCAAACGTTAGTGTAGTGTAGTTCAGAAAATTACTTATTTCGAGTACAAAATTGCACTGATTTGCTCTCTATGTATGTCAAGTAGATTGTAATGACATTAACCAGAAATTCCTGGTTATTAAAAAATCTGCTTTCCAAGCAGACAAAACCCGAAAAATTGGTTTGTTTACAAAAAAAAAGAAAAAACTATACGCTTTAAATCTTAAACATCTAGTGCAGTTGGTTTATAACGAGATCAGCGGCAATTTTAAAATTTTTATTTTTTGTTATAAAATTTTGTTTAGATGTGTTGGTCGCTATGGAACGTAATAAAATCATGCAGAGAAATATTGACTGATAAAACTGCTACAGATATGTTGGTAGTTGCAGTTTTAGCTAAGTCTTGAGATTTCTAGGATCTTTACCGTTTGTGACCCCTAAGCTTAGGGGATGCATTCTATTTGCAACCCCCGACTTACGTGACATACGTTTTATATTGATTTACCACGTAATGGCACCTGTAATAGGGGGAGCACAAGTTAATGCGGGCCACAAACTCATTAAAAACAATACCTATTGAAATCTTCGTTTATCCCTTACACTGAGGTAAGACAAGTTGTTGAGGAATACTTCCCAACTGTAAAATACAGAACTCTGTTGTGTGTTCTAGATTCCTTATAAAACGGCTGTATAACCAGTTGTATTAAATGAAGTGGAAATAGCTTCCCAGGGTATCCGTTTCACCGTCAACTAAAGTCTTTACTCTTAGAATGCTCTACATAGACAAAACTGGGGTTACTCCAAAGATCCCCCAGAAAAAAAATATATCCCCACTTTTGTTCGATCCACATAGATTCACATAAAGATAAATCAGTTTTCAAATTGTAACTATCACACCAACTTGTTTTATAAATTTCTGTTGGTTTCAACAAGCTTTATGAATCTTTTAGTGTCTTTTGTTATTTGGTTTTGCTATACTGAATCTCGTGGACTCGTAGTTGAAAATATTTGAAACTATTTAATGGCTCCAACAATTACCGGCTTCATGAGCTTAGATACAATTTTTCCCGTGCAACATTATTGATTTTTGTGCTTTTGCATCATTTTTTGTGGTTTGCTATCAGTTAATCCAAGGATAAAAAATGAGTATTTGGATCTATTCTGTTTCGCCCCCAGTGTTTTTTTATGACCATGTTCATGTCAGCGGTTTTTTGACGCGAGTGTTTTTGTCGTCTATCAGAGCAATGACCGCTCCCGATGACTACTCAACATCATGAAAAGTTTCTGGGTTCACTGGTTTAAAATATTTAAGATTACGAGTTTAACTCGAGTTTGTCATTCTGTCTAGTTCTTTATTCTGACAAAATTATCATTTTACCCATAGGTTTTCCATGCTGTTGCGAAACGAAAATTTTAGAAGTTGAAATGGTTTTTCTTTATCTGATTAGAAAATTAAATCTTTTCAGTTTTTAATTCTCCTTTCAATATGACCACAGCACGTATCAAGGCTGCGAAAATAATCTGTTAAGATGTTTATTGGTTTCATAAAAATTGTCATGCCCAATGCTCATTTCAATGCGTTTTTCTGTTCTGTACCTAGGTTTCTTGAACACAAGTTCAAGACTGAAATAACAAGGCGACTGATATTTGCTCTTGTGCGTTGTTTTGTCGGTAAGAGTTATCAAAGCCTCCAAGGAAAAACTGTGACTCACTTTCTTTTTGCCTAAAAATTGGATCGATTACAATTGTGCTCCACAGTGTTCTGCCTGCCCCAAGTTAAAAGCTGTTCGTTTTCTTATTGCAACGTACTAGATAGAATACAGCGCTTTACAGTTGGGATGGGGCTTAAAATATATGTGCTCACTAAGCTTGAAGGCAGGAGGAGAGGAGAGGAGAGCAGATCCTATAAATCTTGTTATTTTCGAAGCTTAGTTCCATGAGCTTTTTGTATATGTAACTTGATATATAGAAATTGATATACGGCAAGTTCTTAATATTCGTGACAACTAAAAACTGTTTTGTCTTGTTTCTGTAGCAGCTGTTTCTCTTTTGGCAAATTTGGTCGTATGCAATGATTTAGTGATCCTCTAACAATTTCAAGTAGGTAACCAAATTGGTTAATGCGATGATTTTCAAAGCTAAGCATTTTTTAGTTTCGTGAGCTTAAGTACCCGATATTTGCCTAGGCAGTCGTAGTTTTTTATTTGGAAAGACCAAATATGAAAACTGACGCTGCTGTTTTATGCAAGACAAATTGATAACGATTGAATTACAAAAACCAATTATTGAAGCTGATTTTTTAGCTAAGAAACTTCTTTTTCTTTACTCTCTCCGATAAACTGCGGTTTGTTATTAATGGTATGTAATTATAATCGAGTACTAGTTTTATTTAATTGCACTGATAAGGGGATTTTGAGATCAAGAAACGTTCTTCTTGTGAAAACGTGTTCTCATGCGGACCTTTAAAAAACAGGAGAAACAACTTAGTTCTTGTCGAATCGAAAACCCTTTTTACAGAAATTCAGCAACGGGATGACTTTGAAATTGTTTGCACTTATCTTTTCTTTAGTCTTCTACCTACAATTGAGCCCCAAGAATTCATGGCAAAAATGTAGTATTTTTGTCCAGCCACTTATTTTAAAACCTTGCTCCGTAAAACTTTTTTATTACAAAACCTTGCTTAGCTCATTAGAGAACACTCAGTTTGAACCGTTTTGGTTTTGGGCATGCTCTGCTTTTCTTAAACGGCAAGAAAACTTTTAGAAGCAACCAGTAATTCCTGGTGTGATTTGATCAACATATTTAAGACCAAGAAAGAGTTCTGCTGCTGGTTCATGAATAGTCCCGACAAAACCAAAATGAAAACTTGATTCATTGTTATGAGTTTCAGCCTTGAGTCTGTTGAGATCGATTAAACGATACTTTTTAAAAAAATAAAGACACTTTTTCAATTCACAAATCATATTTTGCTCCATTCTTGTTTTAGTTAAACTTTTTCTATGGGGTTTCAAAGATTTCCCTCAATTTTTTTGCGATCAAAAATAATTATATTCTTCAATTGAGCTAACGGTTTTTTAAAAAAATTTTGGCTGTCATTGAAAATAATGTGTATATGCCGAAAAGGAATCCTCTCCATTTGAATTTTTTCAGTAGTTTGTTCTGGTAACAACTGAGTACAAATATGTAATAAAATACGATCAACACCTGAGGAAACGTGAGATCGCGACACGTAGACGTACACACCATGAATGAAGTCACCAATTTCTCCCTGCTTACAGAACCATAATACAAAAAACAGCGACAAAATTGGGAAGCTAATGACTCCGATGCCAAGTGGAACGTTGAAGAAGATTCTTATAAGCTCTTCACTTAGCGACCCAATGATTGCCAACAGAAACGCGATAACTGGGAAAACTTTCGATTTGTGCTCCGATTGCTCTGAGTTGAAATGTATACCGTGCAGTAGAGCATAGCCGGGTGTAGTCACAAACCAAATAGGAAAGAAGCGCGAGTAGGGAATCTGGCATGCAAAACCAGCGTAGTGCCAGTGCCATTTAAATGTATAGGGGTTCGTGTCAGGTGTAGAATGAGGCTCAAAACTGCTAAAATTTATCGATGAGTTTTGATATTTGAAGCCCTGGTTGACCTGAAATACTGACTCCCCGTACGTGTAGTAGAAATCTAGAAATGGCTTGGACTGTTTGTATTCGTGCAAATTGCTGGTGTACCATAATGTGCGAAAGAGTTGATCCACTACGATGCAACTAACTTCAAACAACGCCACTTCCACAAAACTTCTGAACGTAATATGAGACAGCAACGCTACTACGATCATGATGTTAACAAGAAACCAAAAAGGAAGTATCTTGATACACATGTTGAGCAATTGACCGTTAAATTTGAAGGCTGACTCGTCTCTCAGTAACAGAATTATTAGACTGGCCAGTGTACCGATTGTGGTGGTAATAACAATGAAGGCAACTTGATAAGACCTCTTCTTGAAGTAAACACACCTGTTCTGTAGTTTCATGGGAATCCGTGCAATCAGGAACATAAAGGCAGTCGCACTGCTTACGCCATGACCAAGGTAAAAGAAAAATTGCATTGGATTAGAGACTGTGGCTGCCAATATCGAAAATATAATTAGAAATAAAATACTAAAAAACACTGCTAATTTATTAAACCGAGCAATGTATACGGAAAACTCGATGCGTCGATTAATCCTACTACAATCAATAAATTGATCGAGGGAATATACAATATGTCTTCGGTCAATCCTTTTGATCAATATAACTGCAATCAGAATTAATATGACGATGCACTCCATTCCGATGGTGCTGTACAGATCATACATAAATACACCATGTTCATTGAGATCTATCACAGAAGTTGTTAATGTGACACTATGGATGCCAACTGAAATATCACTTAGTAGGAGCTCCAACTTATTGCTGATATCATCGTTCAGGCAAGTAGTACCGGTTCGTAAGAAAATCCAAGGCACTGTGTCCTCGTTTGTATCCAATACATCACCAGTGACGCGAATAATGTCATCGTATGTCGAGTTTGCCCTGTTATATAAAACCATAATGCCCGAAAAATGTGATTGTTCTTGCAGAAAACGATTGCAATCCGGGACAAAAGTGTAGCTGCGTAAATCAAAGGAGGCGATCGTTGACCCAAGGCGCCAGCACTGAAAGCAGTTACTTTTTGATATTGTTTCGTTGGATAAGAGTGTCAGTTTTGGTGGGTTGAAGACCAATGAATCCTGATTTCTTACGTAGCACAGGTCGCAGAATGTGTATTGCTCGTTTCCTGCACGAATTATTGACTCGCAGACAGCCCAATTAACGGCACGCGTACCAGTAAAACTGAATAATATGACAAATTGAAGAAGCATCATATACGGTTCGTTAAGCCTAAATTGCAGCAAATCTTACATAATCGTACAAAATTTTGCGGAAAAATGAGATGAATGCGGTGAATTAATTTCACCGCTTTCAGCGGAATCCTTACAAAAAACTTCATTACAGGGGTTCAAAACTCTCACCGCGTACATGTCTTAACTTCTTAATCCATTGCGCCCTCTGTCATTTACGTCTATGGTAGTTCTTGCGAATTTAAATCAGGCGGTGGATTTTTGTAAGAAATGCGGTGAATTTATGTAATTTCACCACTGAGTTAAGCATTGAATTCTTTTTAAATTTCACCACATTCGCCGTTTATCTCACACAGTTTGGACGTTTTTAAGCGGTTAATTTATGTAATTTCACCGCTAAAGTCAGCGGTGAAATTGAAATTTTGCCGCTAACAGGAAATAATTTTTTTTCACTGCTTTCACCGCCTAATTTATGTAATTTCATCCCATTCATCGCCTATCGTACAAAATTTTCAGCATTCACCGCTTATTTATTTGCATATTTTAGCGTTGAATGACGGTGACCCTCGGCCCCGGTCATTGTAAAAATGTTGTTCTGATTCGCCAAGCTTTCGAACTCATGGTTCGAAATAAATACCAAACCTGCTCTTTGTACTTATAGAATTCTGTAATTTCTTGAAATTCTCGACGGAAAAGCAAGGCGAGCATTAGCAAAAAGTATTGTGGCTCGATTCAGTGTTTGCGATAGATTCAACAGCTCGGGTCGAGCTGTCAGCGCAATATTTTGTAAGAAACGCGCTGAATGTGCTAAAGTTATACAAGAAATTAATTGAATTTGCTGGATTGCGCTGAAATAAGCTGAAATGCGCTGATTTTTCACATTTTTCAGCGCAAAAAGCCTACATAATTTTACGTTGAACATCGCTGAATCTTTGTGAGAAATACATATAAATCTTAGCGCATTTCTGAAATTTAGTTATCGGATTTAAACACTTTTTGACACCGATTCCTAAATTTCGAACAATTTAATTTGCTCTCTCTTACATTGACAATTAACTTTTTCTGAAAAATGCGCTGAAATGCGATGAAATTTCATCGCATTTTTTACTTATTTTCTCGAACTTCAGCCCCTTTCATAGAAAAAGTTAATCGTTAATGTAAGAGCAACTTAAGTTGTTCAAAATTAAGGAATCGGTGTCAAAAAGCGTTTAAATCTACTAAAAAAATCTAAGAACTGCGCTGAAATTAGAATGCATTTCTTACAAAAAGTCAGCGCGTTACAACTTTTCACTGCTTATCCTACATATTTTTTCGATTGTTCTTCGACCCGGGGATAAAATTTTATTATTATCTCTCTGTAGTGTTAATTCCTTGCTCTATTATATATTTCCGGAGTGTTCAAAAATAAAATACAATTCCCGAATCCTTACAAACGAAGTGTAATAGTTAAAACCATTTCCGAATACCAAAAGTAAAATCTTAGAAAAATCAGACTGATTGTCGTTACTAGTAAGGTGCCTTAGTGGGTACGCAACGAGAGGGGGCATTTGGGTGTTAGTGGGTTTGCAACGGGGGGAACAAAATTGTGTAAAGTCCTTGTGTTGAAATATAAAAAATAATTCTGAATGCAATTCTGGGTTTGCAACGGGGGGAACAAAATTGTGAAAAGTCCTTGTGTTGAAATATAAAAAATAATTCTGAATCCAATTCTGTTCTGCACCCCCCCCCCCCCCAGCTTAGTGGGCTTATTTATTTTACGCCCGTCCGGAGCACGTGCTTTTTTTATAGTAACGTGCCATTTTAGAACAAAATTTGTAACTGGGGGACATAAAAAACACGTGGAGCGAAACAGAATAGATCTGTAATTCCTTACAATCTTGAAGTACCCGAGTCGACCCACCTTTTTTACCAGAGAAAGAACAGTATCTGATCGCTTAATTACCATATATGGTACCTTGTTTACCATAAAACTGAGCATATACAGCCCATGAATTTCATAATTTTTTTCGTGCTATGATCTTCTGTGATTTATAAGTTTCTATATATGGATCATTTCATAAATAGGTTATCATTAATTTTTACTTTTTAAGGAAAAACTGGTAATTTACGTGTAACATTTAATGTTCTTTTTAAGGCTGGTAAAATATATGGTTCATATATGGTCCGTTTTATGGGTATTAAGACAACATATGCGGTGGCACCATATTTGTGTAATTTCACCGCATTCACCGCTCATATCACATAATTTGGTCACATTTTTAGGCGGTGAATTTATATAAAAAAATCAAATCTTTAATCTTTTTGTTATTGATGAGGCTTATTTTTTGTCAATTTTGTTATTGATGAGCGTTGAGCTGCACTGACGCAAAATCTTTTTCAAAGAATAATAGCTTTTAAGATTTTAGACAGATGTTTAGGTCTTGTTTACTTCTGAACTAAAATAACTTCCGCCTGCACAATATTTGAACTTTTTCTACGAACTCATTTTCTTATTATAATTGTAGTCTCTCAATTTGTACAGTTATGGAATCTATTGTGTTCCCCCCGCTTAGTGGTTTTACATCCCTTACGCCCCCAGGCGCACTTGCAACTTTGTTACATAATAAAGTGATATATAACATGTAATTTGGGGCCGTAAAAAGCACTAAGTGGGGGCAAAACAGAACAGATTCCATAACTGTAAGCAAATTGAGAGACTGCAATTATGATAAGAAAACGAGTTTGTGGAAGAATTGCAAATATTGTGCAGGTGGAAGTTATTTTAGTTCAGAAGTAAACAAGACTTAAACATCTGACCAAATTCCTAAAAGCTAATAATTTTTCAAAAACTTTTTGCGTCACTGCGGCTCTACGCTCATCAATAACCAAAATGACAAAAAAATAAGCCTCATCGATAACAAAAATGAGTAAAAATTTGATTTTTTTACGTAAGTTCACCGCTTAAAAAAATGTGACCAAACTATAAGAGATAAGCGGTGAATGCGGTGAAATTACTCAAATATTTTACCAGCCTTAAAGCGGACATAAATTATCAGTTTTTCCTTAAAAAGGAAAAAATAATGGTAACCTATTTATCATGAAACGATCCATATATAGAAACTTACTAATCATGGAAGATTATATCAAAAAAATGAGTTTTATGGGCTGTATATGCTCAATTTTATGGTAAACAAGGTTTCATATATGGTCTTTTTTATGGTAAGTAAGCGATCAGATACGGTTTTTTCTCTGGTAAAAAAGGTGGTCGACTCGGGTACTTCAGGATTGTAAGGAATTACAGATCTATTCTGTTTTGCACCCAGTGTTTTTTACGCCCCCAGTTACAAATTATGTTCTAATTTAGTACGTTACTATGTAAAAAAAGCACGTGCGCCTGACGGGCGTAAAATAAAATAAGCCCACTAAGCTGGGGAGGGGGGCAAAACAGAATAGATTCAGAATTGTTCTTTATATTTTAACACAAAGACTTTAAATAATTGTCTTCTAACTATCTTTGAGGAGACGAAGCGGACATATTTTTAATTGGAACGCTTTTTTGGTTTGGATATTTTCTGTTTGTGACCTCATGACACCAGCTTAGTGTGTGTTTTTACCAACCACACGTTTCCTAATTTTACATAGTAGTTTACTGTGTGAAGACACCTGCTTTGTGCTCGGGGGTTACAAAACGTTCTGGTTGGGGGACATAGATGAAAATATCCGTTATTTTTACAGGAGCCTATATGTGTAAAGAACTGATCAGAGTCGTAGAGTTTGTTCATAACTGTGATCTATTGTGTTTGCCACCATTAGTGTTTTTTACGGCACCGTTTACAAATTTTATGTTATTATATATCACTTTATAATCTAACAAAGTTGCACGTGCGCCTGGGGGCGTAAGGGATGTAAACCCACTAAGCGGGGGGTGGGGCAAACAGAATATATTCCATAACTGTAACAAATTGAAAGACTGCAATTGTAATAAGAAAACGAGTTTATAGAAAAGGTGCAATTTTTGTGCAGGCGGAAGTTATTTTAGTTCAGAAGTAAACAAGACTTAAACATCTGACCAAAATCCTAAAAGCTAATTATTTTTGAAAAAGATTTTGCGTCAGTGCGGCTCTACGCTTCAAGTTTGAATAAGGCAAGTAGTGCAGTTAGTCATAGGGTATAAGAACAGTTTTTGAACTGCGATTTTGGTTAAGAGATTTTTGGCATCAAAAGTTTTATTTGTTCTTCGCAAAATTAGAGGGTGTTAACATAATTTTGATGCCTACAAATGTAAATTATAAAAGATTTCGAAAAATTGGGTCTTTAACGTTATAGCCCCCATGAAAATATAGCCCCACATCATTGTATATTACCCTGGGGGGGGGGGCTATGATGGGAAAAACCCCGAAAAATTGCTTCCGAATTATAATTTTAACTTGGAGTAATATTGTCTCAAAAATTTATCTTTTATTACTTGAAAATATGGGGTGCTAACTTACTTTTGCCGTTCAGTATCGTTTTATCAAAATCTGCCGTGTTCTGGCTTATCTTTGACGTTGAATATATACAAAGTACAACTGATTAAAGAAATCAAAAGTCATTCACGACTTTGGTCATCAAAACGATTGCTAAAACTGTCGAACAATCGCAAATTCGAAAATTATTCACGTTTTGTTCATTTGTTGAGGCTTCAATGGTTCAGTTATATGCCTTTCATTAGTGCTTACCACAAAAACATCAACTGATGCATAGCCCGAATGTGCAAACTAACACAAAGTCATTGAAAGATTAAGCGATTTAGTGGACTAGCGCTCATTTCCGTGGTTTATGTTGATGTCCATATGCATTAAATATTGAATAAGACTCCACTATACGTTACAAGTGATTCTTTTGGTGGCAATCTAATACTTTTCCCATTTTTGAGATCAGTGTATGCAGTTATCAGATTTGATTTGGTTGTGCTAAGTTCTTGTTGGAATGGTCTAATTAATAGATAATAGATAATAACTGTAGATAATAACTAGATAATCTTTTGAAATGTTTTTTATTTGCTTTAAACCAGGGGACTGGAGCAGGAGCGTGATAGGAATAGTTTATTATTTTTATTTGTTAAAACTAAAAGTTAAAGTGTTCTAAGTTAAGTGTTTACATCTTCTAAGTGCGCTCGAATTCAATGGTCTGGAAAAGACTTCGAGCGCGTTTTTGTCTGGACAATGGTCAGGAACTTGTCTGATCAGAGGCCACTTCGGTCTGGGACGGTCTGATCAGAGTCAATTTTGAGCGCACATTAGTCTGATCAGAGGCCCAATCAAGCGCACATTGGTCTGATCAGAGGAGGATTTTGAATACACTTAAGTCCTATCAGAGGACGATTCAAACGCATTTTAGTCTGATTAAAGGACGTTTCGAACGCAAGTTAGTCTGATCAGAGGACGTTTAGAACGCACTTTAGTCTGATCAGAGGACGTTTCGAACGCAATTTAGTTCAATTAGAGGACGTTTCAAACGCAAGTTAATTTGATCAGAGCAGGCTTAGAACGCTCTTTAGTCTGATCAGAGGACGGTACCAATGCACGATAGTCTGATCAGAGGACGTTTCAAACGCATTATAGTTGGATCAGAGGTCTTTCAAACGCACGATAGCCTGATCGGAAGACCATCGAGCGCTAAAGCAAAAATAGGTAAAATACTGTCGGAAAAAAGTAGACCTAACACAAGAATTTTTGCGATTGTCCGGTATGGTTTTGGTGGTTTTCCCCTAGTCCTTTCTCATCCGGGCTGGCAACTGGCAAGGACGGAGGAGTAGTGGATAAAACGGGGGTTCCAGCCACCTGTCCAATTTGGCACATTTCCCCTCACGAATTCGGTGGAATGGCCAAATCGTTCTGCCGACTGGAACCCCCGTTTTATCCACTACTATATTCATAATTAAAAATTAAAATTAATCAAAAAGAAGCTTCAACCCGCATGCTTACGCACGCCATGCGCACGCGCTCAGTTGCGCATAGTCTCCTACTCAGAATAATGCGCAAGCATGCGGCCATGCGGCTATCTCTTAATTTTTTTTTTGCAAAACTTTATTTTTTAATGATAAGGCTTATAATATTATTAATAATTATAAGAAAAATTTAGTAATCTTTTCCTCTAATAATTTATCTATATCTATACCTTTGGCTTTTAATTTACAATATCTTAGATAATATTTATAATACTCTGATTCGTCTTTTATTTCTTTAATCTGCGAAGCAGGTTCCCTGTTAGGATGAATGCCCTTAGCTAGATCTATTTCTTTATGAAAATTTTATAGATGACTTCCTAACCCACTAAAGCTAATAGCAGAAGTACAATATTCACACCCAACCTTAGTTGAATTGCATTCTTTACATATTACCGTCTTTTTATCAAATGGTGTTAATTATTTTATAACGTCTATTACAAATTTTATTTTTTATATCAAATTTTGTTCCTATATGACTACTATGACTATTCTTTGGGTTAGGGTCTGGGATAGCACTAGGGATAGAGATAGGGATAGAATTAGATTTAGAGCTTGAATTAGAATTAGATTTAGAATAAGTGAAACTGCTTCGCAGATTAGAATCAGAATTAGGATTAGAGCTAGAGCTAAAGATAGAGCTAGAGCTAGGGCTAAAGCTATAGCTAGAATCAGTGCAAATGCTTTGCAGATTAGAGCTAGACCATTTTGAAGCAGTACCTCTTAACTTAGAAGAAATTTCTTCCACACAATTACCACTTATTGTTTGATTTCCACATGCAGACTCGCTAACTTTATCTTTATGTTCTACTTCATAATGAAAAAGCAAAGTGTGTGTGGTTCCACATCCATAATTACAATCTAAACATTTCATATGCATTATTTATAAGGAATCAAAGTTTTTTCTATATTGAATTATAAGTGATCATAATTTTAGTATAATCTCTTATATCTAGACAATCTTTTTTAATTATAATATATTTATAGTTTCAATTATTTATTTATTTATTAACTCTTATAATTAATCAAACTTTAAATTATAATTTATTAATAATTACTCTATATCTAGTGAGAATTTCAATTATTTTATCTTTGCAGTTTTATATTTATATTTATAATTATTTATACCTAGCTATAATTCCAGTTAATTCCTTCTAGCATGATCTTTAGAGAAGGCAAACTTAGCTAGAGTTTCCATACCTAACTTATTAAGAGTATTATGTTTAAATATTTTATCTAAAATGCTTTATTACTCAATTCAGTTTCATCTCTAACAAAATTTATAATTTCATCTTTAATTTTTTGATTATTTTTTTACAGATCATTTAAATCATCTCTACCGTTTTTGTTTAGAGCTTCAGTCTCTTCATCAATATACCCTTCTTGCATGTGTAGTTGACGGGTCTCCGACCGTGTATTACTATACAGTGAAAAATCTATATCTTGTTCATACTCGTGATATAAAGGTGGTGAAGAGTTATGGTTATACACGGGTGAAGTCCTGTCCTCGCCATAAGCAAAGTTCAATAATGAACCCGTTCTTTTAATCACATGACTTGCATGTGCTGGCACGTGAGCTGCAGTTCGTACTGTTGTATCGGGTTTTATACAATTATATATCAGAAATAGTGCACTCAAACCCCCCTGATATACCCCCTATATACTTTGTCCAATTACCAGCAATCTTTTTTTTTGTTAGAACATCATTGTGAATTTTAATATTGTTCAAATTAAGAAGTTTATTAAAATAGAACTGATTGTTATCTGTATTAACAACAGCTCTATCTGTAGCATTATTCAATAGTGGTTTCATATATGCTATAAGTTTATGTATCTCTCTACTCACTAGTTCATCTTTTAAACTAAGAGCTTTAAGGTCTAGCAAACCAACTCTCGAGTCATATATCATAGTTCTATTTCTATCAATAATAATAAAAGTTTCCTCTTTCTTATTACACTTAATCATACCATAATGAAGTGCAGCATCTGTCCCATCTGTACAATTATAACAACTATTATTTAATTCTTGAATTATACCGTGGAAGATACGATTACACTCACTTGTTGTATTAAAATTCTTTAAAAGGTCGACTCCATTATAAGTTGTTATCTAAATAGTATCACAATTCATTCTTGCCATAATATCTATCTGAGCTGGTTTATGAGACATTACAATCATTTAAATATTTTTATTTCTTCCTTCTGTAAAATAATAAACTATATCCTTATTAAATTTATCACCGATATCATCAAGAACAATTAAACTATTTTTGAATTTGAGAATTTTTTTCATTGTGATCTTATTTATATCACCCATATCAAATCCATCATAGGGCTCTCCAATCTCAGGATCAATCCAATCCCTTCCATCTTTACATATTATGATTATACGATTTTGGTCTCGTTCCATCATAGACTTTTGCTCTTGTTGGGGAAGGGCAAGCCTTGTTTCACCAACCAAGGCCAGAGGCCCTTCCACCCTTTGATCAATATCTTGATTAAGTATAACTTTAAATACTGTTTAACAAAATAAGTCTTTCCTGTACCAGTAGCAGCATAAACAATAGTATGTTATGATGAGTTTTCAAATTAAAATTTAACTAAACTTCTATTCATAAACCCACCAAAGTTTGCTTCTAGTTTTGTATATTTACTTGGCAAGTCATTCTATACTAAATAACAACCCACCGCTATGAATTTAAGTATAAAAATTATTAAACCTGTTTCCATTTTTATATGAAGAATATAGACTTATTATTAGACTTAGACTTATAATTAGAATTATAATAAGACTTATACTTGAACATATAATTAGACTTAGACCTAAACTTATAATTAGACTTATAGTTATACTCAAAGTTAGACTCAAACACATACTTAGTAGATTTAGACTTATAATCGGGTTCAGACTTATAATTAAAATTAAAAATTATTATACAAGAAATGGTTATCCTAAATTTTGAAAAATTCAATAATAAATTTGATATTGATAATGATTCCATGAATAATATCAGAAAAAAAGATATAGGTAAAGATATAAGTCTAATACCAATAGAAATAATAATGAGAGATGAGAAACCAGAAATGATTAATGAACCCAACTTCAACATTATTGTTAATTTACATCCAACCGATGGCACTCACTGGGTTTTAGTTATAAGAAGGTGATGTGGAAAAGTTTAATACTTTGACAGTTTTGGATTTGAGACTCCACCAATATTCTTAGAAGATTATGTTGATCTGCGCACTAATGACAGAATACAAGAATATACTGAATCCTATTGTGGTGCTTATTGTTTACATATGATCTATCTTATTGATAGAAGATTTACAATCGAGGGTACTTTGGAATTTCTAGGTAATATAATTAAATGTCCGAAGGTGTATGACAAGTGTTTTTGCTTTAGTTGTAAATTTAAAGGTAAAGTTGAAGTTAATGATAATCAGGGAACCTCCTTTGCAGATGGCAACGATAATTACAATGTTAATCACGGAACCTGCTTCGCAGATGCCAAGGTTGATGGCAAACAAGAATCTTTTTTATATGATGATGATGACACAGTGTGTTCGAAGGCCCGTGATCCCCCAACCAAACAAAGAGTTAAACCTTGTTCACAATGTGGTTGTGGATGTGGATGTGGAGGGGCGGCCTTGTTTCCACAATAGTCTCAGGGGCCCCTTCCCTAAAGGTATCAAGGCTTGGTACACCAGTAAATAGTAAAAGTGCTTCCACGTCTGTTCCCATATATAATTTATTGATCGATGTTAAGGGAAGTCTACAATCATGGATAACTGATAGTAATATAACGGTATATGCCCCCTTCCCAGAAAACCTCAGATGTATAATAGAAGGTCCTAGTGAGTGTGGTGAGACAGTCTTATTAAAGAAACTATTTATACCCGGCATACATTTTGACAGATTATATCTTTGGGCCTACTGGTAATCAATATAATGATTTAGAGTATAAAGATATCGTGTTTAATAAGGATATAAAAGATTTACCCCACCCTGATAAACTACCAAAAGATATAAAGCAACTCATGATATTTGATGATGTTGTAGCTAAGGAACCAGTTATTAATGAGTACTTTTGTAGAGCTAGACATGAAAATTGTGATATATATCTTAATTACAATATATTCTCAGCAGATAGACAGAATGTTAGAGAGAACTGTAATCTATTTATTTTCTTTGAACTAACAGGCAAAGCCGTCACTGCTATATATTATGATCAATTTACTGGATCTCAACTTAGTTATAATGATTTAGTAATATATGTGAAAAGGTGTGGTCCGGGCCTTATAACTAGCTTGTCATTGATAAATCTAAAAATAGATATGACTGTGATAAACTAAGAATTAATTGGGATTGATGAGTTTTATAGTTTAATAATGTTTATAATTAAGTTTAAGTATAAGTCTAAGTCTAGGTCTAAGTATAAGTCTAAGTCTAAGTCTAAATCTAAAAATCTAAGTCTATAAGTCTAAGTCTAAGTCTAAGTCTATGACTATGACTATGTCTATGACTACGTCTATGACTATGAAAATGATTATCACTATGACTAAGTCTAAGTACAATACAAAGTCTAAGTTTAAGTCTAAGTCTAAGTCTATAACTATATCTTAAATAAAACAGACCTTCGTTCTGCTGGTTAGCTGACTATGTTAGCTGCTGGTTAGCCTTTGGCCAGCTGACTATGTCAGATGCAAACTAAAACTCAACACATCTCAATTAAAGTCTGTAGGTCTTCCATGTTCGTTTTTAATATGAAATTCAATATATTCTATTCAATCTTTTGTTACATTTTGATATAAGATATTAGTTGGTAAAATATTTATCAAGTAACCTGGTGGTTCTGTTAGAGCAAAAGTATATAGTTTATCTGTGTTATTGTCATTATCTTTAACACCAGATATAACATTACAATGAATGTTAATAGCACTAAAACCCATAATATCAATAATCTTTTGAGATGCATATTCACCTTTTCATACACATTTTTTCTAAATCCTAGTAATGAGGCTATTGAGTTTTCTACATCAAAGTTAATTGCACCTTGTTTAATTTCTATTAAAAATTTCAGTGTATTATCGGGTTCTATTATAACAATACCATTAGTTTTTTCTTTTATTAATCGTGCTATTTCAGTTTATTCATATGCACCCGGTGTAACAGCTGAAGTGTTACCTTCATACAAAAATTGATTATTCCCTCCATCACATTAAACATTGAGTGATAAACTGATAATCTAATTAAGCCCAATTTTGTTGTATTAAGTATAGGTTCACTAAAGTTAAACTTATCTTTTGGTTTTATCATTCTTAAGTTAAGTGTGTGTTCTTCTTTAGTTTTAGTTAGAGTTTCATATATTTTCTGTAGTTTCCAAACGATTAAGTTGTCAGTCATTTTTTAACTTATATAAATGGACTTTAATCTGGATGCAACTTATGGATATAATAATGATATACGCAAAGTAAGATTATAAAGTATAAACCAAATTATCTAGCTCCAATGAATACAGTTAATACTAATATTAATATCATTCTCAATAGAGAAGAGAATCATTTAAATATACATGATTCATACCTAGGGATAGAGTTTGTTGTATCAAAAAATGCTGGTGGTGTTTTTGCTAATGATGCTGATATCAGATTAGTTATTTATGACATGATAGCATTATTAAGTTCAATTAAGCTTGAAACTAGTGGTGGTAGGACTATTGAATATATAGACAATTGTCATCCTAATCTATTGATGTATAAGTTATTAAGTAGTACTGGTGATGAATATGAGAGTGGTTTTGTTAGAAATCAAGGTAATAGGGATATTGAACTCAAAGGTGAGCATGCTGCTGCAGAAAGAGGTCATATGTATATGATGGTTAAGATGAGTGATCTATTTGATTTTGTGAATGACTTGGAAAAGATTATTAATGGGTTAGGATTAAAACCAATATTAGAAAAAAACAGTAATGATAGAGCTCTATTTAGAGTTGATGCTGATCCTTGCCGGATGGCTAATAATGGTAATATAGAAATAAGAGATATATCATGGTGTGTTCCTAGTATTGATCCTGGTGATGATAATAGAGTTTTTGTACAGAAAGGATTAAATAAAAGGAATAATATCGATTTTAGTTATTATGAAAGAAAAACATTTTATAAGAATGTACTCAATGCCACTATTTTTTTATTTGAATTGGGCATGGAAAGTAGTATGGAAGGACCCCAATGTATAATAATTGTTTTTGAAAATAATAATGTTAATGAACAAGCTCAAGATGCAAGTACATTTCATATAATGAATGTTTTTGAATGTTATTGTAAGATTGGTAACGAATTTCATCTTGAGGATAGAATGAATATTAACTATGGTACTAATTATTATAATGAGGCTTTTAAAGAGATTGTAATTTTCACGAAGATTATAATGGGTTACCTCATATTATCAAACCATATATAAATCATAGAACATTCAAAAGTAGTTATAGAATATATGTATTTGATATTCAGTTCAGCAGTGGCAGATGTTATATGTCATGCATTAGTGTTAACTAGAAAGGTTATTAGTGTTAGTAGTGATGGTAATAAGATGGTTGAGTTTATATCTTAGTTATAGTACACTTAAAGTTAATAGTATAGTTAAAACATACTTATATCTAGTAGTGTAGTTAAAGTATACTTTTATATAAAGGTATAGTTAAGGTACTCTTATATCTAATAGTATAGTTAAAGTATATTTAAATCTAATAGTATAGTTATAGTTACTAAGTTATAGTTATATACTTGTACTTATACATACTCATATCCATATACTTATACTTATACTTATACTTACAGCCAGTTCGCTCTAGTCTTTACTCTAGTCAATAGCATAGTCATTATCTTAATCAAACTAGTTTCTACTAGACTTAACCGAACCCTTAGCATAAATAATATCTAGTTTCCTTTTATTCTCTAGAAATAGACCTCTAGCTTCAAGTTTAGTCATAGGCTTAGTCTTAGTCTTACTCTTCGGTAGTGGCAGGGTTTTAGGCTTTGGCTTGGGTTTAGTCTTAGCTTTAACAACGATTATTTTTTTATATATAAATAGGAGGAACTTTAGTAAGTTCAAAACTAATTCTTATTGTGTTCGTGGTAGACACTATAGTGGTACTAATAATAAAAGAGGGGTTGTCTCAGCTAAAGGAACTAAGATGTTAAAGGGTAATTGTAGTAAATGTAACAGAAATAAATCTATGACTGTCAGTGATGCAACAATAGAAGCAGAAGGATTAAAAGATTTATTTAAGAGAGTAAGTAGAGCAAAAGTTAACTTTGGAAAGAAAGTTGCTAATAAACCTGTAAGGGTTTTAAAGATCGTAAGGGTTTGATAGGGAAATCGGCCTCAACTAGAAACCGTAAAGCAGCTCTAGCAGCCACAACTGATTTAATTGAGTTTGCAACTACTGGTGTACGTATAAAAGTAGTACAGAAAGGTAGGGGGTTATATTTAGGTACAAAGAAGAGATGATTAATTATATTAGAGTTTAAATATTAAATTATAAATATAACTATTTTAGAGTATAAATATTAGAGTTTAAATATAACTATATTAGAGTTTGAATATACCTATGTTAGAGTTTAAATATAAATATGGGTATAACTATGATTATTTATATGACTAGGACTATGGCTATATCTACATCTAATGGTAAATATTAATATTAATAAAATTATTACTAAATACATTATTATAACTAAACACTATTAACTTTAGTTTAAAAAAAACTTTTTTTTCCTTTCTTCTTATTTTCCGCATAGACCTTAACTTATTCATTATTTTTGTCATTATCTATTCTCTTATCATTTATTTATTTAGCGTATAATTTATTAAACTTATCATTAAACTGTTTACATAAAAATATGCATTTGTGAATATTTTAAAATTTTATTTCTTATTTTAGTATTAATTGCTTTTGATAATGAACCACAAACAGTTGCCGTAGCAAAAGCTGTTGGAATAGAATAAGGTAATCCTATGCATGTTAGTGCAACTAATGTTGATGTTGCAGTTGTTGCTACAGATGATAATAGTTTTTCTGTTATATCAGCAATGTTAATGTAATTCCTATATCTACTCAACTTCTTATTATAGTTATTAGTTTGAGTTTCCTAATAAATTTTATTATCTTTTATAATGTTAATGTTATTAATAAATTTATTATTAGCTATGATTTTTTCCTTTATCAATCTTTCTGATACAGATGATAGATCTGGATATAGTAATCTCTCACTCGCTGCTGTTGGTTGACTCATTTTCAGTAGTAAAATAACTCTCAATATCCTTCATTATATTTTCTTGTTTAAAAACATAATGCATCTCTAGTCTTGCTTGTTCTTTGTTGTCTACTAGCTTACTTTCTAATAATATAGCTATTATATATTTTATAACTATCTTAATCATTAATATATGGTTTTCTCCTAAACTTCTCCATCTATCAACACAAGCATCACCTAAATGATTACTAGTAATTGACTGATTAAACTTATTGTTATCAAACTCCACTTTTAATTCATTATATTTAGAAATGGTATCAGCGGAAACTTTGTTGCCAAAATCAGTTTCAACTTTAGACAATATTAGTTTCAACTTCAGTCAACTTATTGGCTAATCTGGATATATTAGATGAGTTAAGAGAAACTGTTCAACTGTCTTATCATCAATCCACACAGTATCCTCATCGGTTGTAGATGATGATAAACCAATAATGTTTGCATTTAGTTGACCAGTTGTAACTTCTTCAAAATCACCTTTTCTTAGTTCAGTTATATTTTTACTTAAACTCTCTATTTTTTTTATTGGATGACAGTAAGTTATTGTCACAATACTCTTCATTTACAACATCTTTTTCATCAATAGGAGGGTGTACATTTGTAATTTTATAAGTATCTTTCATGTCAGTATTATCATTATCTTCTAGGAATAACCCTTGAGCTTTACTTAGTGTTTGTTTACATTAAAAATTTATCTACTTCGTAGCTAATAAGGATTCCAAAACCGTATTATTAGATTCAAAATAAAACTCAGATTTTAATAATTTTTGTTCATAATATTTACCTTCTATTACACCATTAATATCTTCTATTTCATATTTTGGTGGTTGGGTTTTTAGAACTTCATTTACTGTAAACAATTCTCTATTCCAATTAGAAGTGTATCCTTTAGAAGAAAAGTTTGTAAGCATTCCTGACATAATCACCGACTTTAAGTTTTGGTTTAATCTTAGAAGTAGATATAAAATATTTAACCTTATCAGGATTATTAGAAGTATCAACGGTTGTCATATTAATAGTAGACTGATAGTTTTTGCTATAGGTTATTTCTGCATCATTTAATTTATTTACCCAATTAGCATCAACATTGATGAACATTGGTTTATTAATTATATGTGATGAAGTTATATTAAATCTCTCTATGAATACAGCCTTTAAATCACTGTATGTAGAATATATTTCAGTTTCATATTTATCAGTTTATCATTTAGGTAAATTTGTGGTTTTTCCACCATTATTTATTTACCATAATTAAAAATCAAATTGTCTAGTTGTTCTTGATTAATAACATACAAAGATAATAGTTGTTTACATATATTAAACATTTTATCATATAATACATCATGACCAGCTTTTGTTTCTAGTTTTAGTAATTCGAATCTTTCTGCTAAACTATTCGGGTCTGTTTTGCTAAGACCACTAGCTTCTATTTGTTTATCAGTCCCATAATCAGTTTCTTCCTCTTCTTCTACTACTGCCCCTCGTTCATAATCACTAGTATCACGTCGATATATTTCATCTTCACTGGAGGTTGGTATTGATATAACGTGGGAAGTGGGTTCTTCGATAATAGCCAACAAGTTTTTCATAAGTTTTGATCTATTAGTTTTAGTAACTCATCTTTGTTTATAACCAATATCCTTTAGAAATAGTTTCATTTTGTCTTCATCACCTTTTTTGTCTCTTTCGATTACATCTTTACTAGTAATAAACATAGCAAAGCCCTTAGAAAAATCATAGACTTTACCTTTCATTTTTATACCATCGGGCACTAGAGATACATCTATATCATTTTTTTTTTAATTTTTTTGAATTTGCATCAACTGATATTAATCGGAATTGTTTCTTTGTTTGTTTACCCATTTCTAACAGAATATCAATCAGATCATTGTCTACGGCAAATTTTTTCCCTCTATCATCTTTTAATGTTACGGGGGGATTGGGTGCGGGTGTTAAGAGAGCAGCTCGCTCATCAAGAAAACTGTTTTGTTGCTGGCGCCTCAGACTCTTTAAGGCATTAGTATTACTGTCTAATGCGGCTAAAATTTTGTTTTGAAGAGCTTGCATGGTTTCATTATTAGTAATTAAAGTTTTAGTTAAAGAATCAAATAACTCTTCTATGTCACCATGATATTCTTGTTGTCTTAGTTTATCTTCTAATCTAGTTCTTCGGTTTGGTTTTTCTAGTTGAGTTAAATCTATAAGTTTATCTAGCTTAGTCATTTTTTTTATATTAAAAAAAAATTTTAAAAAATAAAATGTACTATCGGAGAGATAATGATATATATATATATATATATATATATATATATATGTATATATATATATATATATATATATATATATATATATATATACATAAATATATATAAATATATATATATATATATATATATATATATATATATATATATACTAACTAATAAGTACTAATTACTTTTGTATTGTTATTCATATTCATATTTATATTTATATTTATATTTATATTATATTCGCAGATCAGTGAAACTGCTTCGCAGATCATTATAGAATCTAATAGCGGCTTCAATTGATTTTCTATATTCATTAATAGTTAGTTCAAAAATATTATTAATTAGTGCCTCTTTCCATTCATCTAATCCTAATTTTATTAATAGTTCTATTGGAGTAGTATTAATATTTTTTGTTAAATCTCTTTTGAATAGATATAGATTCTCATCATGAGGATAGTTTTTAATATTGTTTACCTAGAATCTTTTATCATCAAATGTGTTTAGAATAATCTTGTTTTGTTGCTTGTTTTTGTTGTTGTCGTGCTATCACCAACTTTTTGAATTGTACATTCTTATACAAAACCTTCTTTATTATACATTAATGCGTTATAATACTCTTCAAGTTTAGCATTGATACAATTCTTTGTTCCTTTCTCTTTATTTTTATTGTGGTAATTTTTGTATGTCTTTATGTTAGCTATATGTCTTTGGTGACAGCGGTATAAACTCTGTTATTATTCTTCTTCCCAATTCATGTTTGAATTTACCTGGAACTTTATTATTAGTTTTGATTGGTGGATCGAGATTGGACAGATCCATATGTTCATTGTCAACATTACCCCCACTAAATCTTAATACAAAACTATCATTATCCATATAATGGAGTTGTAAACCTTTGAGAGATTGTTGAAGAATATTATAGAATACATCATACGCGTGTATATTACTTAATTCTAAAATATTAACCCCTACATATACTGGAGAATTTTATTCTATTTTTTTAAATATATTCAATTGGGTTATAATGCTTATATCTTGTTATAATCTTAAATGTTGATTTACTTATACTTTTCATTATCTTTTCTTCATTGTGTAAGAACTTGCTTTGAAGGAAATATAGAGGATTCAAGCACAATCTTCCATATTGTGAGTTGTTCATTAATTTCCTTACATCCTTTTTCGCTTCAGATTTAGCTGTGGCTCTTTTATTAGTATTGTTTTGAATATACTATTGTTTTGAATATTGATCTAAGTTTAATTTCTCTGAACTTGCCTTGCCTCCATCTATTTCTCTATAGCTTAACTCATTATCAATTATCATTATTTTATTGGTCATTGGTGCTAATTGTTCTGTTCTCTCTCTACAACTATTAGTATAATTAATATCACAAACTATATAGTAACCTTGATCGCTATCATCTGAAGTATTTAATATAACATCTATAGATGTGTCAGAGTGCTTGATGTCCTTATAAGGTAGATTCTGAATGATTGCATAACCGTACAGGTTGCTTGCGTCTATTTACCATATGGTCTTACCATTGTCATTGTCATTGCCATTGTCATTACCCTTGCCATTAGCATTAGCATTAGCATAAGCATTAGCATTAGCATTAGCATTACCATTATTTATATATCTATCACTCATTATACCACATATACCACCTCTCTCTGCATAAACGAAATCATCTAGCAAATTTTTATCTTGTAATGTATCTAGTGTATCACCGCTTCACATTAAACAACAATCAAAACTATAACCCGGGAGACTAACGCAATGTAGTCCGTTGAGTTTACATTCTTTCATACTTAATTTAATAACATATTCTTTCATGCAGTAGTCTAATATTTCTAGATCATTCTGTAAATACTATATAGATAGATCTTGACCAGTTTTATTACTGTTGTCTTTATTAAAGTTATCGACTTCTTCTTGCGTTGGTAATTTATTAGATAGTGAGGATTGAAGATTGAAGTCTTCTCTTTTTAGATTACCTATAGAATTGACATAGTCATCTACACCAAAGTAATCATATGGATATAATGTTTTGGTTTTACACCCGTATATCTTTGCTATTTGATCTAGAGGCATAGCTAAGAAATTATAACCATCTAAGAATTTAAGAAAACGAATACTAAACATATTAAACTTACCAGCGGCTAGTGGTATGTTATCTATTTTTCTTTTATCATTATTCTGTTTAAAGAGTTCACTATAAGGTAGATTGAAATCATAACCAGAGCCATTATGGAATATTACGGGAATGAAGTTTTGTTGTTTGTATCTTAGATTACACATTCTACATGCTGGTCCTCTATATTTACAAATTTCATGACAGTGATCTCTTACTTTATTAATACATGTTTTGCTGCATATATGACAAGTGTTATTGGTTTCATGATATAATTCATCTTCTGTAAATATCATCATTTCATTATGATTTAAATTATTCTTTGTTTCTATTTCTAATAGATCTCTAGCAAATCTTTTGAAGCAGTCTAGACCAAAGTAGTATTTGAAATTAGCTTGCCAAGTGTAGCCAATACTAATTGGTATGTGTTCAGCTATTATATATTTATAGTCAATTTTTGCGACTTCAACAATGCAACACTCTATATCGGTGGTTATAATACGTTTTATATTCTATCGCTTATGTTCATTTATAAAAGTAATTTTCTTCTTGTTAGGACAAATATTCTTTGGTTTGAAGGAGTGGCTACATATATGATTGTCATTTTTAATTTGAGAGTTAAAACAATATTTAGATCTATTATAATAATAGAATTTGTGTTGGCTCTTATTCGGTCTTTTTATCAGGGTTCCTATGTTTTTAATTAGAGCACAGTGTTCCGTTAGCCCATTCCCCCAAACTAATATTCTAACATCTTTTTTATCTTTATCAAAGTCATCCACTGATTTAGGTAGTTCTACTTTACCATCACCACAGGGCGTGTATATCCAAGTATTATAATTGTACAATTTCTGTATTCTTATTATATAGCCGAAGTCATCTTCATGTTGTTGTCTTGGTACAATTATATTATTCTGGTATTTACTTTACTTTCACGTGTTGCATGGTCCATGGCAGGTTGTAGCCAAGCAGTAATAGTCAGTTGCAAGCAATTGTATTTGGAATTGCGTATATTTAATATTGATTTAGAGTTTTTGAGATTGGGGGGTAAATCTATATTACTACCAATAGATGCTTTAGTTGGTTCAATATTTATCTAAACAATTCTTAATCCGAGAAATTCGAAATCATAGCCATAGCCTTCATATATTTCCTTTCAAAGTTTAGCCATTGTTTGAAGTCTCCATTTTCATATATTGCATTATTAATAATATAGTCAGTGTTGAAAACTTTTTAGTATTTTTAAGTTCTTCTTTGGTTCTCTTTTTGTACTCACACTCGGCTGTGATCTTATATTTACAACTCCTAATTTTTCTAAACTGGTAGCAACTTTTAATTTCATCTAAAGAATTATTAATAGCTTCATCTATATCTTCAATGTAATTTCCTGCTTTATCAGTAATATAAAATTCTATCATGTTCTGGCTAGAGTTTATATCAAAGTATTCTTTATTTCCTAGATACTTACGATTATGACTATATGAGTGGATAGTTAGGGCTATTTTATTTTTAAATTCTGCATGACATTCTTTACATTCATACTTATTTCTGCAGTAGATACTATCTTCAGTTTTAGTTTTAGGTTTAGTGATGGGTTTTGTTTTAATAATTTCTTTGGTGTTATCTCTAGGTATACTCTCAGTCTGGGGGACCGAGGGCAAAGCCCCTTTACGCTTACTTTCATTTTCAGACTTACTCTCAGTTAGGGAAACCATTGGCAAAGCCCCTTTAGGCTTAGGTCTGAGGAAGCAATAATCCTCTTCTGAGTCATACACTCTCTCCATGTTTTCAGGTATAGGTAATAATGATGGGCTATAACCCTTTCAACTTTGGGTTTAACATCAATTGGGGCTTCATCATCAGAGCCGAACCCTTTCGCTAACAGTTCTTTATGTTTAGAATTGTATGATTGATGCCTGTATAAACCCTTATTTGTTTCAAAGGATAAATTACAGACAAATAACATCGCAGAAGTTTACATTACTGTTAGTTGAGTGAGACATGGCGTATTTTATTAGGGAAAATTTTGGAAAAAATAAAATTTCGAAAGTGAAAAATGAAGTGTAATATGTGCAAAAATAAGCATTGGAAAGAATGTTGTAATGATTGCAAAGAGTAAGAATATTGTTGTTATATATGCAAAGATATAGTTAAAGTAAAAGATTTTGTTAAACATTTGGGGGACCATAATGTCAATCCATATCAATATTTGGAGTGTATTATGTGTAAAGTTTATAAGCATATTTCTTCCTTTAGTTTTAGAAAAGGAAGATGCAGATTGTGCATCTACCTTAACAGATATAGATTTGGCCAAACTAGAAATCAGTTTAGAGAGCTTGTTTATAAGTGTAATATCGGCCAAGCCGTTTCACGGATGTGCGAAGCAGATTCCACCTGATTGACGAACTAGGTTCCCTTTGATTAGGTCTATTGTATTTTTGCACGAGTGAGCGGATTATAAGGCCTAATTTTGATTTTGGTAAAAAATATGTAATATTAGCTTTATTAAAGTATCTTTAGTTTTTTTCTCCCCGAATCTGGCGAATAATTAATGGTAAAGTTCCCAGTTTGCCATACTATCACCAACAGCTTTGACTATTGCACTGAAGTCCTCGAATTTCTTTTTGAAGTCTTATTTGGAAGAAAAGATGAAATTAATTACTGAATTATCTCAGATTCTTTACAATTGGTTGGGATTCAATCTGTTGTTTGTTCAGAATAATTGACAAAATTTTTGCATGGAAATAGTCAATTGCTGTTGCTGGCTTCAAAGAAGCCTAAGCCTAAGTCTAGTTTGACATTGGAGTTATTGAATCCAATAGATAGACTTCCTAATATTTAAGTTAGAAAAAACTTTATTATTGCTATTAGTTTTTCAATCTTGCAAATCCACACGTTTAACAATTGCTAATTGGGGCAGGTTGAAACTTTGCACAGTTATAGCCAAGTTACGGGGCTACAATATTTAGGAGCGGGAACTCCTAAATTTGGTTTATAAATGGAGTTAGTAACAAAATTCGAGCAAAAGTTTTATTTAGTAGAGGGATATTAATATTAGCGGATATCAATATTAATTTATCAGTAGAAAGGGTATCAAAATTAATGTATCAGTAGTAAGGATATCGATATTAATGTATCAGCAGTAAGGATATCAATATTATTTATCAGTAAGTAGAATATCAAAATTAATAATAAATTTATTTCTCAATAACCAACCATTTGTTTATCATTTATGAAAATTGTGAATCTGCCATGCACCTAGACTGTAGCTGGCTATCCTTCTGAATTTCTGCTAAGAACCTTGTCAGAAATCTTTTCCACTCCGAATAGTAGTCTGTTGAGACTAGGATCCTTGGATAGTTTTCGCATGCTTGAATCAAGTTTACATAACTCTGGATAGTAGAGTGGGAAAATCCTTTATCGTTCAGCAGTTGTTTCCAGGGAATATCCTTATTGTTCTCTTGATGAACTTGTTTCACTTTCCCCAATATGTATCTTCTGTCAGAAATTGTCAGTAGATATAAACGAATCAACTTTCCCTCCATGTTATTGACTGTGGTGAGATAAGACTCAAATTCACCAACATTGAATGAATTTCTGAACTTATCACGAAATGATAAATATTCTGGCACGTTCACTTCAAACTTGTCGAGTGTTTCCTGATGCTCGTAATTTAGTAGGTCCTTCTTGAACTTGGAGAAGAATACCTGGAAGAGTTCTGGTTTAGTTCGTTTTCCAATCTCACTTTCATGTTCAGCGGTGTTGTCGGGTATGCATTTGTTCACCTTACAAAATGTAATCATTTGAGTTGTTAAATTAGTTAACTCGTTTAGATTTTCTGCAGATAAAGAAGTGCTTGATAAAGCTACAGTTAGTAAAGTCTCGTCAAATGGCGAAAATTGTTTAAAATTTTTCGCTAGTTTTTGCAGTGAAGTGAAACTCATGATGAATCGCCAAATAATGCCGTGGAGAAAAAAGGTCCACTCATGGAGAATTATTCTTGAAAATTCTTCTTCTAGAATCTTCGGACATGATTTTTAAGTTAAAATTAGTTATTAATTCCCAAATAATTACCTGTTTTAGAGTAAAATAATAATTAAATCCTTCTATTAAATTGAATGCTTTGTATAATCTATTAAAAATAAAATATAATTTTTAATAAGTACTCAACTTGCAAGCTAATATTGAAATATGTGTTATGTTTGTATTTTTCACTCGTTTGATCTGATTCTGCTAATGGCGAGGGTCATTTCTGTTAATGGTGGCGGCCATTTTATCATGACATGCACTTTTCCTTTTCATCATTTAATTAACTATTTATAGATTGTGCAAAGTGAGTGCGTATTGCGTAGTTTTGCTTATAGTAGTGGATAAAACGGGGCTTCCAGTTAGCAGACGGCTTGGTCAATTTCCCCGAGTTTTTATGAGGGGAAATGAATCAAGTTGGCTGCTGGCTGGAAGCCCCGTTTTATCCACTAATCGGAGGTACAAACAAATAATTATAGGAGAATTGATCTGAGCACAAGTAAATAAACCGCTAGGTTAGCAACAAAATAAACTACATGTTACTAGGAGTCGGGGGGTCGGGGATATCAGTCTGCTTCACTTTGAACAAGTTCTTGAACGATAAAATGCCAATATGTTTGTTAACTTATATTTGTTCTGTACCTATACTTTGATGTTTTCATTTTGATGCCATTTAGAAAACAATCAAAGATAATTGCAGTTATATAATTTTGACCCGATAAATATGAAGCGTCAAAAGGCTAATTATCTTCATCTGAGCCTTCATTTCATTGGCCTGAGCAATCGAATGCAATGGTAATAATTCATGATCATGTAATTAATGTGGCATTAGAAAAGTTAAATGTAATCAATAAAACAGTGAATAATATGTAATTAAAAGGATCACTCAGTAACTCATAATGGATCTTTTCCGTTTGTGCCCCCCCCAGTACGTTATGCTCCCCCCAGTTACAGAGCACGTGCCATTACATAGTAAATCATTATGTGAAAATATGGCACGTGCGTCTGGGGGGTGCAAATAATATGCTCCCAATAAGCTGGGGGGGGGGGGGGGGGGGCACAAACGGAAAAGATCCCTCATAATTAGCGATCCAACTGCAATTTGATTAGGTATAAAAGGTTATGACAAATTTTTAATGCAGATTTTAAGTGAACTGAATTATGTTCTATGGTTATTTTCATGTTTCATCTGTTTCATGGTTATTTTTATCAAAAAAAACTCCTTAGGTAACGAATAGCAACATATGGGTTTGCATTTGAGAATAGCTACATTCAAGTTAACAAACTCTGCTTAGAAGTTAATGGAGTTAGGCGGAGCTCGCAAAAATTGGTTTGCACCGCTAAGATTTATAAGTGGTTCACAATCACATATATTTAAAATTAGGGTTTCAATCAAATTTACGCAAAAATTCGTTGCTGTTTTGGGTTGAATTTCTGATTGGGTTAAATTCAGGGTTAAATATGAATAAGGTTAGGAACAAAGCCAAGAATTTTTAAAGGTTGCTGAATTTTGATACGCGGTCTTTGCAAAAACTTTTGCCGGAAATTGGTCACTTCAATGATTCGATTGTACATTTCGTCACAAAAAAGAGTCACCTCCCAATGTTCATATCCCCGACTTTAACTTCAACGTCAGAGGTCACTTTGAAAAAAGATTTTTTTACCCGTCAACCAGGTTATTAGAACAGTCCTGGGAATATTTTGATCACGTTTATGGCGCCAAAAAAGCGGACAATAAAGATCCTACACTTAGGGTACTCTCGTTTCTTTATTGATGTTTTCTTAAATCTTGAAAATGAAAAAAAAAATTGTAGAAACGTTGAAGCAAAAGAACACAAAACCTCGTTTTCCTTGTTACTACGAGGACAAAAATCTGAAAGACCATTGAAATTGCTTTGATTGAAGAATTCAAAAACATTTAAAACTGTACATTTGCCTTGCAAATGTTAGTTGCGAAACAAAAGTGCACATTGAAGAACACAAAGTGACTGACCCGCGAAATTCCATTGTGAAGCAATCAACAAAAAAACTTTTTCACTATTGTAAGTAGAACAATTACCAGCAAAACAAATGAATTGTGTGAACAAAAACCTTGAATCTTCAATAAAACAGAATAAATCAGTGACAACGTAAAAACTAAAGTTTTAAAAAACTAATGATTTCTAAAATTAAATAGATTGTAATAACTGAAACAGATTTACAATATCAAAAGTAGTAAACACGAAATCCTAACATTATTAGAGTGTTTGAATCAGGTCCAACAAAAATTCACGATGAACTACTAGTTATCGAAGAGACAACCACTGCTCGTTATACATTCCATTCTTATTTGGCGTCTACCAACAAGATGAATTGCAAATAAATGCTGTAGAGTGTTGCACGTTTTTAAACTAACTCTTTTAATTGTAAACAAACTAAGAAAACCATGGAAGTCAAACTTTAAGTATATGTTAGAGTATAGTTCTTGGAAGCCTAAGGCAGTTAGAGCTCTAAGCCGAGGGTGCTTGCACCAGAGGCTGCGCTCCAATTGCCGAAGGCTTCCCAGAACTATACTCTAACTTAATTAGACTTCAATTTCGCTGTTCAAAACTCAAAGAGAGGATTCAAATAAAATTTATAGTAACATTGCAATTCTCGTGCAGCGAATCAATCCAACAATTGAATAATCGTTCAACCCAAATAAGCTTTTTTTCTGAATCCCTTGATATTATTGTAGGAATAAATGGATCGCAGAGGTCGTCAGCCCAGCCAACTCTGTTGTGTCACTCTCATTGTCACTCTTTATTGAAATTGCTTTGATTGAAGAATTCAAAAACATTTAAAACTGTACATTTGCCTTGCAAATGTTAGTTGCGAAACAAAAGTGCACATTGAAGAACACAAAGTGACTGACCCGCGAATTTCCATTGTGAAGCAATCAAAAAAAAACTTTTTCACTATTGTAAGTAGAACAATTACCAGCAAAACAAATGAATTGTGTGAACAAAAACCTTGAATCTTCAATAAAACAGAATAAATCAATGACAACGTAAATACTAAAGTTTTAAAAAACTAATGATTTCTAAAATTAAATAGATTGTAATAACTGAAACTGATTTACAATATCAAAAGTAGTAAACACGAAATCCTAACATTATTAGAGTGTTTGAATCAGGTCCAACAAAAATTCACGATGAACTACTAGTTATCGAAGAGACAACCACTGCTGGTTATACATTCCATTCTTATTTGGCGTCTACCAAGAAGATGAATTGCAAAAAAATGCTGTAGAGTGTTGCACGTTTTTAAACTAACTCTTTTAATTGTAAACAAACTAAGAAAACCATGGAAGTCAAACTTTAAGTATATGTTAGAGTATAGTTCTTGGAAGCCTAAGGCAGTTAGAGCTCTAAGCCGAGGGTGCTTGCACCCGAGGCTGCGCTCCAACCGCCGAAGGCTTCCCAGAACTATACTCTAACTTAATTAGACTTCAATTTCGCTGTTCAAAACTCAAAGAGAGGATTCAAATAAAATTTATAGTAACATTGCAATTCTCGTGCGGCGAATCAATCCAACAATTGAATAATCGTTCTACCCAAATAAGCTTTTTTTCTGAATCCCTTGATATTATTGTAGGAGCAAATGGATCGCAGAGGTCGTCAGCCCAGCCAACTCTGTTGTGTCACTCTCATTGTCACTCTTTATAGTTTTTTGAAATATGAGCAATTTATAAAAATTTATTTTTAAATTGACTCAATTATAGACCTTAACAAAGTCCTCTTTGCCGAAGTTTTTATATTTTGTGACTGTTTCCTGTTTTCAATTATCCCTTTCAATTATCTTCAAAAAGTGTATGCTATGTCTCATGAGAAAAAAATTGAGCTTCCTATAACATTTTCCAAGAAACATGCCTCAAGGCTTCCAAGAATTTTTTCCAAGAAGTTTGCTCAGTTGATTGCTCATTTCATACCATTTCGTAAGGTTGAACTCTTCGAGACAAGTGAGAAAAGCGAGCAAAAACTGATTAAGTTGAAAGGCTAGTGTGATATGAAACGTGAAATCTTGAAAAATGTGGGACGCTTGAAAAAAGTATGAAATAAATACTTCTTGCTTGATCAACATTCAAAATTAGTGATCGAGCCTAATTTTAATGTTGATTTTCTTTAACAGCAAAATTGAGTTCTTAAACAAATAAGATGTTTACGTTTGACAAGATTATTAACAAAAGTAAGAAAACGAAATAAAAAAATGATAAAGCGACCAAAAATGGTCAAAAGAGAGTCCCACTTTTCTGGAATACAAAATGCACAGCTACAGTAAAGTATTCTGCATCATTTAGAGGCAAAAAGCTGATATAAGCGAATATAAAATACTCGTGGGCATGAAGTCATACTGAGAGACGACGCCTCCTTATACAAAGTTATTCATCAAAGTATCCTAGTCTTAGAATGTTTAGGAAAAAAATTAGTTGATTTTGGTCGACGGAATTGGCTTGAACTGACAAAATTTGAGTCATGTGTTGAAACAATGCATGCGATACAAGCAAATAGTCAATTATAAAATCGACCGCAGACAACTTAGAAAATTTGAGTTGAGGATATGGTGGAAGTGTTGTGAGTATACTACAGAATGTGCAAACTATTAGAATAGTTTATAAGAAAGAAATACTCAGGAGCTTTTGCAACACGATTTGTGGATTGTTTTTGCTCAAAAAGCAATACTTACTTTGTATCAGTCGACAAACAACTCTGGCGACAGAGACAACAGAGTTACACACTTTGTCTAGAAAAAATGTCAAAAAAATTCGTTTATAAACTTTCAATTTCTGTTAACTATTAACATTGAAGCAACAGTTATGCGTCATTAGATATTCATTTCGGTAACAAGTGACAATTCCTAGGCAGTTGGAGAGCTTATTTAAGCGAAACAATTGTTCGAGCAGAAATTGAACGTCGGCGTCGTTAATGTCTCCGTCCAAAAATAAACGATGAACTCAATTATAAAAGAACCAAACACTGGTTGTGATAATTCCACTTTGTTTCAATAAGTCCCGACTACCAAATGGCTAATTAACACTCAAAAATTTGAAATCTTTTGAAATTGCCTCCTTTGATTGCACATAAGCCAAATGAACCATAAAAGCCAAATGTGAAACGATATAATATGATTCTGTAAACCGTGATCGAAAGTTCAATCGAAATTTTCATTATCTTTGATGGTGATTGACTATTTTGCAAGCAACTTATGTGTGTTCTTTTGAAACAATGATGCCATAGAAGCAAATAGCCAATCATAAATTTGACTAAAGGCGATTTAGAATCTTGAGTAGGCGATTGAGTAGAATTGTAATGAGTGTTTGAGCGATTGAGGGAAAATCTGGTTATTCTTTGTCTAGTTTTTTAGGAATCAACTTTTATTTGAGACAAAACTACATCACAATTTTTTTTTCACAATTACTCCATAGTTTTCTCGACAGAAGCGGACATGAAAAGGCAAGGTTCATATAAAGATATGGTGAACAAAACTCTAACACCCGTTAGTCCAATGAAAAAGTAGTACAAACCAAAGCCAAGAACCAGATGTACTACACGTTTTGTCATTAAATGTTCGGAGAGAAATATCAAACGATCTAAGAGTAGACATCGGAGATTTTGTGGGAATATTTTAAGAGAAAGAAATGTTCAAGAGCATTTGAATAAGGATTTTTGAAAATAATTTTTTGTTCAAAAGGCATGAATCATTCTGTATCACTCAAAAAGCTTCATCGGCGAGACAGCAGAAAGCCACAATTACAGTTGCCCGGGTTCTGGAAGCCAAAAAAATGTCAACAAAACAATTATAAAATGACTCTTCTTTTTTGTTATTTACCAAACTTAAAGCAGCAATTTGCTTGGGCATAGGTGTTCATTAGGTGTTCATTTCAGTGACAAGTGTAAGTTTGGGGCGATTTCAGCGTTAATTTTCGTGGAACCATTCTTCGAATCGAAATTAATTGACGGCATCGTTGATGTCACCGTTTAATTTTTAAAAATTTATGAAATACAAAATCCAAGAACTGTCATTTCCTGCTAAAAATCCTGCTAAAAAAGGGGTAGAGTTTGAGTTTCTCAATTCTTTGGAGATTTTGAGCTCCGTCAATTACAAAGATTGTGCGGACAGGATGACGATCTTACTTTTCCAGTTGAAAAATTTCAGTTTTAAATTCCTTCAAAAGGGTATTAGACGCTAACGAAATAACGTTTTGCTTTAAAATGAGTCAGGCCTCAAACAGACTTATCAAGATTGTTCAAACAAAAGTTTATCTTCGAGAGATAGTTCTGGAAAGCATTTGATTTTCATCTGCATCAATAATGTTTAGTAACATTACTTGGTATAAGCTACTAGGTCTTAAAAAGGAAAGTGTACAAGCTATGGAAAACTCGTCTAACAGTTTTTTTTCAAATGTTAGACTACGAGAAGCTATTTTAAGCGCTATTCAGTCAATTGAAGATGAAGTTAATAACCCTACGCAGAACATCTCACTCGTTTTGGTTTAACAGGAAAATTTTTTTCTGAAAGAGTTCAGAACTAAATGAATATAAACTATGCAAATGAAGAAGTTTACGACATTCTTCTACTATAAGAAAAAGGAGTTTTGGAGCTCTAGCAAACGATGTTCGCCCGTTTTGCTCTGCCATTTATCAGCGGAGATGAATAGATTGCAACTATTGAAACAACTTATCGCTAATATTTCAGTCGTAAAAAGCAGAAGTAGTGTATACAATTCACGAACAACGATATACAGAAAGGTGACTGGATTTCAATTTCTATAAACTACTAAAATTGGACTTTAAAATTGTCTGTTCCGCTCATTGTAATAATGCTCTAAGGCACACTTACAATTATCTTTTTCTACTACTTTACTCTTAATGGAAAACCAGCCAAGATACCATACTTTCTGTATAACTTACTATTGATCAACACACAATTAAAATAGAAGGTAATGACCAATACATTGCTTAAACATAATTAAAATAAAAATGATGTTTTCTAACTAATTAAAGCATGGCTCAGAGCACGCTAAAAACTCGATGAAACGAGCTGAAAATGCCGCAGGGGAAAGAGAAGATGATGATGAAGAAGAAACTTTGTTCTGAAATACTACTAATAACTCTGCCTGACTGTCTGTGTGACTCCATTTGCTGTGTTGTTTGTACTCTTGGTTTCTTGGAGTGTTTATGTTATTCGTTTAATAAAAAAATTACAGCAGAAAGATTTCTTCAGAAAATGTTCTGGGTCAGAGATTGTAGCTTTTGTGAATACAGTCAACTTCCTCCGCTTGAAAATGAAATATTTAAGAAATATTCAAGTGTTTTCCTACATTTGGTTGAAATTAGTTCAATTAGTTGTTGCATATTTAAAAATTCCTGACTTTAAAACTCTTGAAAAGAGACATACAAAGGCAATGAAAAACAAAAAATTGCACTGCAAATAAACTACTGTTTGAGAACGGTGCTTTCTAGACTACGTAGAAGAATTGAATAAAATATTGAATCACACTTTGATGCAATCGTCAAATACGAGTGTAAAAAGGTAATTGGCTGTGATCTTCAAACTTCCTCATGCTTGTAATGCTGTGAACTGTTGTTGCAAATCCTCCTCCTATCTTGAGAGTTGCCTTCAACGACATTACTTTGACTGGGCTTTGGTTCGTGAGAAGCTGGGTTGGAATGATTTTCTTAAGGTAACTGGTGAATATGTATTTCACCTTTTCTGCGTTATCTTCGATTTGACATCTGACGCTGGGTGCAATCAATTTTCGAAAAAATTTTGGATGTTTTATCTTTTGGGGCCGATACATGGTCCTAAAATTGTTTCAAAGCTTTTTCTTGACACTATAAAAATATTCTTGCTCTCATCTTGTAAGGCTTTTAGACGTTTTTCTATTCAAGGTCGTTGGCGCAAATCGTGAGAATAGGCTCTGAATTTTATTCAACGAGTTCAAAAAGCTATGTATCTTTCCACATGGGGACGAAAGTCGAGTTTGGCAAAATTGTCTGCTTCAAAACGCACAAAACAACAATTTCCCTGGTCAATCTGCTGGTCGTGAAGGAATACTTTGCGCTGCGTGGGAAATCAAATTATTGCGATGAGCTCACGTATGTTGTCCTGGATATAAGGGCTGCCAGACGGATTTTTTGCTTGATATCAAGAACAAACTTCTTCGCTTGGATGTCAAAGGGAAAATTTTTTTCGCTTTACTGATATATCATTTCGAGCATGACCCAATAGATGATTTTTTATCTCGATAAACTTCAGTGTTTACTACTATTTAATTCTACTTAAGTTCTTCAACGTTTTCTCAAGGGATACAGGTGCAACCGAAAAAAATACCCAGTCAGGTTTTTTTTCGAAGATGCTGTTTTTCAGTCGCAAGAGAAAATTTTACAATTGCAAGCAAAAATTACCTGTGCTAGATTGTACAACAAAAAGAATATTTGCTATCGCTTGCCTTGAAAAAGTTAAGTTGTCCTAATTTATAATTTTTTGGGTAATGTTGTTCTTTTTTTTAGGTTGAGGAGTGTGTCATTGAGTAAATGAGTTTTTCATAAGGAGTTTTTCAAATGATTTCAAAGTCATTGTCAGAGAACACCTGTGTATAGGAAGTGTAAAACGCTAGAATAGCAAGAATTTTAGCTGTAGCTTGGCTTGGAAAAAATTGAGTTTTCATACGCAAATTCGCGTATTTCGCGAATACCGAATTTTAAAACTAGATATATTTCCAATGGACAGGGAATTGTTCAAAACCAACCAAAATTGGCTTGGGAGATCTCCAGTGGGTACAGAGTACAAAACAGCAAGATTTTGTTGTAGTTTGCTAGGAAAAAAATCCAAATCAAACTGAACATGGTATGGAGTATCACTTTTGTACGCAGAGTCTAGAACAAAGGAAATTTTGCAATAGCTTGGCTAACAAAACAAGTACTTTTTCTTACGAAAATTTCCGATTATTTCGAATGGGTATTTTTGAAATATAGTGGTTTTGTCTGGGTCAAAGAGTTGTCCTGATCAAATCGAACTTGGCATCTATTATCCCCTGTGCACATAGAATGTAAAACAAAAAATGCTATTGCTTTGCTAGGAAAAAAAAGTTAGTTTCTGATTTAAAATTTTTCCGATTACTTTGAATAAGTATTTTTGAAAAATAGTGTTTTTGACCGGGTCAACGAGTTGCCCTGATCAAACCGAACTCGGTATCAATTATCCCCTGTGTACATAGGGTGTAAAACAAACAAAAATGCTATCGCTTAGTTAGAAAAAAAGTTTATTTCTTATAAAAAAATTTCTGATTATTTCGAATAAGTATATTTAAACAATAGTGTTTTTGACTGGGTCAACAAGTTGCCCTGATCAAACCGAACTCGGTATCTATTAAGCTCTGTGTACAAAGAGTGTAAAGCAAGAAATGCTATTGCTTCGATAGGAAAAACATTAGTTTTTCGTACGGAACTTTCCAAGTGTTTCGAATAGTTGTTGGTCGAGTCAGGAGTCAATAGACCATTATGTACAAAAGATAACAAGGCTGCCGTGCGGTTTTTTCGGACTTATACGACGCCGTAGTGGGGCCTTACTAAGTTCTGAATGTTTAATCCATTTGGGTTTATAAATATATATATATATATATATATATATATATATATACATACATATATATATATATATATATATATATATTATATATATATATATATATATATATATATAAATATAAATAAATATATATTTAGATATATATATATATATATATATATATATATATATATATATATATATGTATATATATATATATATATATATATATATATATATATATATATATATATATATATATATATATATATATATATATATATATCTAAATATATATAATATATATATATATATATATAAATAATTCTGTATTCGAAACAGGAGGATAATTTGGTAATTTAAACAAAAGAAAAAAACGCTGAATGATAAGAACAGTTGTTTAAATATGGAGAAGTGAAAAGTTTACAAATTGATTTAAAATGTAATTCAACACTGTTTAATATCAGTAGAATATTCCAGCGCGCTGTAACAAAAACAAATAGTGCAGAATTTTTTTCATTTTTGTTGCACGACTACTTTCAGTGCGGTATTATCATATATTGCGTATTTGAAAGTATTGTTATAAAGCAGAGTCACTCCGCGCAGTGAATTAAATCAGCTGAAAGTTACGAGCAGTGAAGAGTACTTTGAAATGACATAGTTGAAAATTTGAATGAAATAATCATGATTGAACACTCTGGTTTTAACCTTAAAACTCACCTACAAACAAAAAAAGCAGAATTAGGCATAGCCCTATTAGCAAAGATGTTACAATGGGTTGTTCTCAAAGTAAACCGTTTTAAAAATTGGATAAGTTAACAGGATAGTTGTAATGCAGTCTTTATAGAAATTTTCGAATCTTTTCCGTTTGTTCCCTGCCAGCTTAGCGCGCGCTTATTATTTGCACCCGCGATGCACGTGCCTTAATTTTGCATCATGATTTACTATGTAATTGCATGTGCTCTGAAACTGGGGGAGCAAAAGATCCAGTTTTTCTTTATAGAGAACTGATTTCAGAATCTTTCAAATTAGTTTTATAATAAACTGCCGCTAAACTATGTGCCGAAAAAGCTTCTCTGATTCACAAGATTTATAATTGTATTAGCAAAAAATATGCTTTCAAGACATTAACTATTTCCATATTAGACAGTTTCTCTTTTCCTACTTTTTTAACTCTTTTTATGAAATTGAACTCTTCTTGACAGTAATTAATTGTTTGATATCTTTAGTAACCCCAGTGTTTCGGCTAAGGCTCAGATTCCAATCAAGCTGTTCTTGAGCATCCTTCTTGGCAACCTAACTACTACATTTGCATCTGTTTGTGCGTTTACTAAGAGGAATTGTGGATTCATAGTACTGAAGTCACTAATAATACTCCGGAGATTGTTTTTCATTGCAAAGTAGAGACGATTGCTGTATTTTGGATAAATACAAACCCACAAATATTGGATCAACTCCGCAAAGAATGCGCATTCAAGAGGTAAGAGAAGTTTTGTACAGAATCTCAAAGTTCTCATAGTAATGAAGTTGTTGTCATCTGTTGTGCGCTTTTGTTATTATAGCATATATCTGGACAAATTTTGACATGGAGCTCAATTGTGGTGCTGCTTTCGATAAAAAAAACCACTAACCAGAAAAAAACAAAATTACAGAGTTAAAAATCAACCCTTCATTTTTCAATGATTCTTCAAAAAAGCACGAAACATTTCACAATTTGAGGTTTTCCGTCAGCAAAGTTTAAAGGCAATTGATAAAATTTTTGTTTGATTTTTGCAATCAATGGCAAACAACTAAATCAGCATCAGAACTATCTTTCATAATGATCGGGCTCAATGTTTGAATTAGAGATTTTTCTAAATTTGCATTTTGTCAGGGACCGCAAAACTCATTTTATGGACTAAAGTAACTGGAGAGAGAATTCATTAAAAGGTCTATGACAAAAGACGTTGAGGTTTTGACCGAGAAAATTGACCTACAAAATTGGCCTAAACACATTTTGCAGTAGAAAATCTTGCCGCCTAATGAAATTAAGACTTAATATCAAGACAGTAAACAAAATAAAAAATAAGTAAAATAAGTAAAAATGGAGAAAAAAAGTGCCGCTTCATATCAAAACCTTTAGTTTTCTCGACTAATTTACGTTTAAGCTATAAGATTTTTTTCATTCATTTTGTAATAATTGTTGTTTAGCATACTGGCATTTCCAACAATTTTTAGTACAGTATAATTTAGAAACCAACTAAAAAGAACTGTTTAGCCTACATATGCCAGTGGTTGCAATTATTATCTTCTCATCACATTCTCATCAAATATATGCAAAGGTTTTATACAACTTTTTAGGAGTTGATTTTTTTGACAGCACTTGAGAATCTGTTGAAACCAGTTACAAATATAATATATCTAAAAATTCATTTACTCTCAGCGGTTCTGCAGTGAGAATTTTGAGAACTTATGAGACAATTAAAAAAGTTTACTCTCAAAGAGGATACAAATATCTTTTTTATTAGGTAATCTGTTAAAATTTTTGGACCTTTTACAATTGTGCCCGACCTACCAGCTTAGTAGGGGTTTATTATTTGCCCCCCCAGACGCAATTGCCATTTTATTACATAATGAATAACTACATATTCATTATTCATGCACTTAATCTGCATAGCGTACTTGGGGGGAGGAGGCACAAGTGGAAAAGATTCATAGTTTTTATAGCGTACATTAGATCAATTTCACTTACAGTTCCAATAGTTTGCGCTTGGTATCGGTGTTCCGGTGCTTCTCCGCTCTCACGTTTTGTTTTGTTTTTTGAAATGTTTTATGCACAAAAAATGCGGCATCACACACAAACCCAATTGAGAATGGATCTTAACCCATGTAGCTTTTAGCAATAAATAATGACAGATTAAGGATTCCTAGAATCATGGGTCATTTTTGAGAACATGGAGTCCGTGTGACGAAGTTAGGAAGTTAAAAAGAATGCAAACGTATCGCATATACTAAGTACACTCTGTTACATGCAACGAAAAAAATAAGGTTATATATGAATATCTGATAGTACACTGAATTGGGCCCTTCGGGTAGACGCGAAAACGCTAAGTTATTTTAATTTTTAAAATAGAGAAACAACTATTACTCCAAAAAAATTGTAATTCTTTTAAAAAATGCTCTTTTCCGAATTTCGAAAACCGTCATATTAAAACAAATGTAGAGAAAACCCATGTTTTTATTGGAGCTAAAAATCATTATTATAAAAAGATGAGACATCATTCTAATAAAGATTAATCATCATGTTAATTGATGAAAGGAATAACTATCATTCTGATGAAATTATTCTAATTATAAGAACAAAAAAGTCGAAAGAATGTAAGAAGATTATAGTTATTGTTTCAATAAAATTTTTCATCAAAATAAAAAAGAAAAACAATATCAAGAAAATGGATAACCTCAGACAGCAAAACTGTTTCCCAGAGAATATGTCAGAAAGAAATATAACATCTCACTTAGCGGAAGAACAACTATAGGCGTAGCTGTTCGACATATTCGTTCAAGAAAAACCGTTTTCCTATAAACTTCTGTAGAACAAAATCCCCGAAGAGCCTTGCTGATTGTTATTTTTCCTCTGTATTTAGATATTATAGATTTTTTTTGTATATGATCTGTGAATTAGCTGCGCTGAATGTTCTATTTTGAAAATAGATATCATTTTTCAAACAAAAAGTTATATTTGGTAGAATAATGGAATTTATTATTGGTTTTTTTATGGTTAATAGTTCTTCTCAAATAATGCCGGTTCTGTATTTAATCTTACCAATCTAGCTAATATATTTAGAGAAAGGAGATTTTCTCTACTTTAACGCGGTGATTAAATTTGTTGAAATGATATCTATTTCTCTATTCTTAGTTTGGAACGAAGATTTAGTTTATGAGAATAATGTCTACACTCTATTTAAAATTCGAAATGAAAATAATATTTATCAAAACAATGCCTAATTTTTTAAAGGATTTCTTTGAAAATTTTATTGATTGCTTGAATAATAACCGGATTGAGGTCTCTCAGAATTGTGGTGAAAAGCGATGAAAAAAATCTAACCGCAATTCATTCAAATTTTTTATCGTTGAGTGCATTGAAAACGGTAAATTTTTTGCGAGATTTGCAATTTTAAGGGGTGAGTTTTAGCAAGGTTTGCGTTTGCTATGACAATTTTTTATTAGCGCATTCGCCGGATCTTTTAAAAAAGCTTTTGCCGTACACATGTTTGGACCTCTGACCTACAGCATGGCAACCCTTCATTCTTCTGCCCCGTCTGTTTTTACTTCTTTTTGTTATACTTGTTTTACTTCTTTTCACAATAAGTCAGAATTCCTCAATTTACGGAAAACATATGCGTCGAGATTTCGTAGGATTTGTGGTTGTTAGCGGTGAAGTTTTAAAAGATTAGCAGCGGAATCAGAGCTAAAAAAAACTAATTCATACAAACTTTCATCGCTTTCGTCGCAATTCCTATCATTTTCTGCAACCTTTAGCGCTGACGCCTCTACCCGCGAAAGTAATTTCTTGACTTACATGGTTACTAATTTTATTAGTTTTATGATTATTCACTAATTTAGTTAAACAGTACAATCTATTTTCTTTCAACTATACATGATCATTTTTTTATTTCAACATGCTTATAAATTTTTTTAGACTGATATTTGTTCTCTACTTTTATAATTGAAATTTATTACATTGTGAGACAAAAAGAATGGCCTAATTTTGTTTGAAATTCTATGTAAGTATATAACTGG
>NW_027449215.1:0-10000 GCF_964194025.1 Convolutriloba macropyga
CTCGGAAGTAATAAAATATGCCTGATGAAGCCGGGTATGATGTTTGTTGTTTGATGGCATTCATCGATTAGGTCTGGTGGATTCCCCATTACTCCGAGTGGTACTAGTAGAGGCTCCTACAGGGGTGAGCAAAGCGAGATCAAGCCTTAGGCAAGCTAGATCGAGCAGAACTGAAGCTGAAAAGCAAAATAAATGACAGGTCTGTCCAAATCAATAAACTTGAAATCCAGTGTGGTCACCACGGGTCACGAGGTGAATTCCTAGCGATTGTCTGCTGAACGTATAGGAAGGCCCGAAACGAACGATAATTTCATTGCACAGTGGAGATACTATACGTTCAGGAGTAGCATACATCGGGTTTGATCTATGATCATGTCTGGTCTCCGAGGATCCACCGGGTTACCAACTGGCACCGCTGTACTGGGTGTAAAACTGGGCCACCTGAAGTCCCGGGTGTAAAACTAGGTGCCTCTGTGCCAAAGTAGCGGCTTGCGTAGTGCATTATGCCTCCGGCTTGCAGAAATGGTTATAAGCAATAACAACAGGACGCCGCGGGGTGTTCCTTAAAGGAGTAACGTTCTCTCAAGGGAGGGGATCTAAAAATCTTGATAAAACATTTATTCTATGCAAAATTTGTGCGCAAATTTTGCAAAGTAAAAAGCTGCACTGTAGCAAATTCTATGTGTGTAGCATTATTAGGGAAGTGTTGTTTGATGGCACCTCTCTACTTGATGCACCAAAGAACTACCTTGATGGCTCATGACCGCTGGTAATCTGTCGTCGCTAGTAGTTCGGAACTGAGAACAAATATGTTCGCAAATTACAACAATTATACAGCATATTGCTGAATAAAGCAGAACCGAATAATACTCAGTGACTTTACACCAAGACTGACTAATGTCTGGATTGTATCGTCCTACTCGAGTAAGGCGAAGAAAAGCTAGAAAGATACGCTTTTCACAAAGCAGGCTTAATGCATGCAAACCAAGGAGGAAGGAGTGATGCCCCTCCTTATAATAAGCAGAACCAAATAAAGAACAGACAGCATCATCTGTACAGTGACCAAGAAGAGGTGAAACTTCTGTATGTGAAAAGGCAATTTGAGCGAGATTTATTAGCAGACTAGTATTATGTTGTTTCTAGTAGGCGAAAGCCGAAACATCAACATGTGAAAATCTGATATTAAATCCTCAATCATTTTCCCTAGTATTATACAGCTATGAGTAACCTTAATTGGACACGGCAATTATTGCTGACCGGTGAAACTTTCGCATGGGAAAGACACACACACTTCTTGACAAAGCAATAAGTATTATGCTGTTTCTAGTACGCGAAAGCAGAAACATCAGCATGTGAAAGTTGTGAAGTTGAAGAATTTTTGTGTTGAGTACGATGTTGTTACTAGTAACCATGTCGACAGCTGAGAACTGTTCTCTAACCAATAGAAGGTGAAACTTCTGTATGTGAAAAGGCAATTTGAGCGAGATTTCTTAGCAGACTAGTATTATGTTGTTTCTAGTAGGCGAAAGCCGAAACATCAACATGTGAAAATCTGATATTAAATCCTCAATCATTTTCCCTAGTATTATACAGCTACTAGTAGCCGTAATTGGTCAGGGAAACATTGTTGACCGGTGAAACTTCACATGGGAAAGACACACAAATTACTTGACAAAACAATAAGTATTATGCTGTTTCTAGTATGCGAAAGCAGAAACATCAGCATGTGAAAGTTGTGAAGTTGAAAAGTTTTTGTGTTGAGTACGGTGTTGTTACTAGTAACCATGTCGACAGCTGGAAAGCTGTTCTCTAACCAATAAAAGGTAAAACTTCTGTATCTGAAGAGGCGGCGTGATTGAGATTTTTAACAGACTAGTATTATGTTGTTTCTAGTAGGCGAGAGCCGAAACATCGACATGTGAACATCTGGTTTTTAAATCATGAGTCAATTCTCCCTAGTATGATACAGTTGTTAGCCGGTATTGGTAACAGTAGAACAGAGATTTGGAGGGCAAAAACCTGCTCATGGGAAATGCTCACAGAGCGCTATCTACCAGTACACATAGTATTATGCTGTTTCTAGTACGCGCGAGCCGAAACATCAGCATGTGAAATGTGTAATCGTGGGTAACTCTAAGTGTGTAGAGTACTGTGTAGTAACTAGTAGCCATGCCAAAGCATGCATTGAAACTCTTCGTGATTTAAAAAGCTCAAAGCAAGATTGACGAGGCCGCAAGGCTATGTCTTTCTAAATTCGAACAAATCGAAAGATTGTTCAAAGTACAATTAAACTGATTGATCCTGTCAGTTGCCATATGCTTGTCTGAAAGACTAAGCCATGCATGTGCAAGCGAAGCTTGAAAAAGTGGAACCGCGAATGGCTCATTAAATCAGTTACTATCTATTAGTTGATTTGCAAGCTAAATGAATAACTGCGGTAACCCTGCAGCTAATGCATGCTGATTGTCCGACACTGTCGGAGACTTTTACAAGACTACACCGGGTGATTTGCTAAGTACAGACACATCCCGTGATGAGTCCTAGTAACTGAAAGATCCCAGATAGCTTCGGCTTGGGGACGGAACTTCCGAATTTCTGACCTATCAACCTATGATGGTAGTGTAACGGACTACCATGGTTGTGACGGGTAACGGGGAATCAGGGTTCGATTCCGGAGAGGGAGCCTTAGAAACGGCTACCACATCCAAGGAAGGCAGCAGGCACGCAAATTACCCACTCTCCGCACGAGGAGGTAGTGACTAGAAATAATGATATGAACCTTTATGGTTTGTAATCAGAATGGAATGGACTTAAAAGCTCCATTGATGAACGAGTAGAGGGCAAGTCTGGTGCCAGCAGCCGCGGTAATACCAGCCTCTACAAGCGTATGCAATAGTTGCTGCGTTTAAAAAGCTCATAGTTGGATCTGTTTGAGTAGAACGGCAACATGGTCTTCAGTTAAATCTGTTGACTCGTTCCGCTCATCCTTCGCATCGAAGAAATAGTTTGCACTTAAATGTGACGAACTGTGGAAACGGTGTTTTCACCCTGAGAAAATTAGAGTGTTCAAAGCATCCTTTGGGATCGAATAATAAAGCATGGAATAATGGAGAATGACCCGCTACTCGATTGATGCCGGTTGGCTGAGTGCGGTAATGATTGAAAGGAACAGACGGGGGCATTTGTATTGCTACGTTAGAGGTGAAATTCTTGGATCGTGGCAAGACAAACTACTGCGAAAGCATTTGCCAAGAATGTTTTCATTAATCAAGAACGAAAGTCAGAGTATTGAAGAGGATTAGATACCCTCGTAATTCTGACCATAAACTATACCAACCTACAATTTGTCAAAGTCGATCTTGACTTGGCAAGAGATTAACCGGGAAACCAAAGTTTATTGGTTCCGGGGGAAGTATGGTTGCAAAATCGAAACTTAAAGGAATTGACGGAAGGGCACCACCAGGAGTGGAGCCTGCGGCTTAATTTGACTCAACACGGGAAAACTCACCCGGTCCAGACATCTTAAGGATTGACAGATTGAATATCTTTCATGATTATATGGGCGGTGGTGCATGGCCGTTCTTAGTTAGTGGAGTGATCTGTCTGGTTAATTCCGATAACGAACGAGATCTTCTCCATCTAAATAATGAAATTCACTATATGTGAATTCAAACACTTCTTAGAGGAACTATGCGGAATTAAATACCGCAGATGAAGTGAGGCTATAACAGGTCTGTGATGCCCTTAGATGTTCTGGACTGCACGCGCGCTACACTGTGTACTTTTAGATTGAGTACTCAGCCCTTGGTCCGAAATGGACTGGGCAATCAGAGAAAAGTACAGCGCTTCAAGGGGATCGTCTGTTGTAACTTGCAGACGTGAACCAGGAATTCCTGGTACTTATGAGTCAACAACTCATAGGGATTACGTCCCTGCCCTTTGTACACACCGCCCGTCGCTACTACTGATTGGATAGTTAAGCAAGAATTGCAAATTCCTACTGTTGGGACTTCGGTCTCCGGCAACGGGATGAAGCGGATCGAGCTTAATTGTCTAGAGGAAGTAAAAGTCGTAACAAGGTTTCCGTAGGGGAACCTGCGGAAGGATCAGTGATTGATTCCTTCGGGCATGGCTGCTGGTAGAGGCCATGTCTGTAGTGCGCATGACGCTCTGTCGCTAGAGATTGCTTGGCAACCAATCTCGAATTATGTATCGAGCTCAAAAACTACTTGTGTGGATACATAGTTCAGCAGTCATGGCAAGGGACTGCTTAAAGGGAGACTAGTTAGCAAAAGCAGCCTAGCAGAACTGCAGCTATCTAGATCTCAGAAGCTGGGTTATAGAAGCCCAGCTATAGACTTGTGAATGAGAAAGGCCTAAAAAGGTCCACAAGTCGCGTGGTTAGAACCGACACGCAAAAATCCCAGCGAGTGACAGAGCGTTGCGCTGTTCAGTGGGAAAGAGTTGAGCTACTCGGGGCGCCCACTGAACTTGCTCCGAGCCAAAGGCTCGAAAAAACACAGCTTAGCCTCAGATCCTTTACATAGAAGGCTAGCTAAAATAAACTTACCTTGGACGAGGGTAAAGTTTAGTCAGTTCTTAGGGGAGAGTAATCCACAGCTTCTCGCCCTCTGAACATTCTCCCAGATATGTAGGTCTGGGAGAGTCTCCTCCTGTTCTTCGGAATCTGGAGGTAGACAAAGACAGTACGATACGATCTTGCATCGGGATGACTAACCGATAATGATCATAATCTGACAATTTTTCCGGCTTGAGGCACCGGAGTCAGATTAAAGACACATACTGAACTAAAGGCGTATGTGCAAAGCTTGTCGGAGTGTAGAGAGTCAAGCTGAGTTGACTCGTCACGTGGTGATGACAACAGCCATGTGCAAAACACTCACAACTTTATCGTCTATGTGGAAAAGGTTGCTAACAGCGCTCTCTATGAGAGGCCCTCGCATATAACTATACGAGGAAAAGGCGATAGAGTTGTTTGAATGTGGGGCAGGTTCATCGACAAGCTAAGTTGATCACATTCTTGTTGTGGCATCCTACTAGAATTGGTCACGGTCTGCACCAACTCTCCCCAAGTTGGCCAGACTTAAAACTAGAAATAAGGTTTGCAGCTATGTGAACCTAGAAACTGTAAAGGAGTTGAAAGAACTTAAAGGAATTGAAAGAGGCCTTGAGGTATATCCTCTTGGTAAAGACCCACAAAAGCTCACAAAAGTGGCTTCGAAGGGCAAAACTGGTTCATCCAAAACAATTGGAGAGCTTAAAGCAGAACCAATTCGAATGAAACACTATTGGTGAAACTTCATCATGAGAACGTCACAAGCTGATCACGCTCTATGATATGACTAGTATTATGTTGCTTCTAGTAGGCTAAGCGCAAGCCGAAACATCAACATGTGAAAGTCGTAGAATTTTGCAATCAAACTGTGGCTAGTACTGTGATGTTACTAGTAACCTGGTGTTCCGTCATATGGCCAAGAGAGCATTTGAAGGCGAAACTTCTGCATGGGAAAGCTGCATCATGATCAAAATTTTATATCGAGTATTATGTTGACGTTAGTAGGCCTTGGCCGAAAACGCAGCATGTGAAAGGTATAGATAAAAGTTATTGTTGCAGTCAGTACTGTGTAGTTACTAGTAGCTGGATTTAAGCTCAAAATGAGACACTGTTGGTGAAACTTCATCATGAGAATGTCACAAGCTGATCAAGCTCTATGATATGACTAGTATTATGTTGCTTCTAGTAGGCTAAGCGCAAGCCGAAACATCAACATGTGAAAGTCGTAGAATTTTGCGATCAAATTGTGGCTAGTACTGTGATGTTACTAGTAACCTTGTGTTACGTCATATGGCCAAGAGAGCATTTGAAGGCGAAACTTCTGCATGGGGAAGCTGCATCATGAACAAAAGTTTATATCGAGTATTATGTTGACATTAGTAGGCCCTGGCCGAAAGCGCAGCATGTGAAAGGTATAGATAAAAGTTATCGTTGCAGTCAGTACTGTGTAGTTACTAGTAGCTGGATTTAAGCTCGAAATGAGACACTGTTGGTGAAACTTCATCATGAGAACGTCACAAGCTGATCACGCTCCATGATATGACTAGTATTATGTTGCTTCTAGTAGGCTAAGCGCAAGCCGAAACATCAACATGTGAAAGTCGTAGAATTTTGCGATCAAATTGTGGCTAGTACTGTGATGTTACTAGTAACCTTGTGTTACGTCATATGGCCAAGAGAGCATTTGAAGGCGAAACTTCTGCATGGGGAAGCTGCATCATGAACAAAAGTTTATATCGAGTATTATGTTGACGTTAGTAGGCCCTGGCCGAAAGCGCAGCATGTGAAAGGTATAGATAAAAGTTAGCGTTGCAGTCAGTACTGTGTAGTTACTAGTAGCTGGATTTAAGCTCGAAATGAGACACTGTTGGTGAAACTTCATCATGAGAACGTCACAAGCTGATCACGCTCTATGATATGACTAGTATTATGTTGCTTCTAGTAGGCTAAGCGCAAGCCGAAACATCAACATGTGAAAGTCGTAGAATTTTGCAATCAAACTGTGGCTAGTACTGTGATGTTACTAGTAACCTTTTCTTACGTCATATGGCCAAGAGAGCATTTGAAGGCGAAACTTCTGCATGGGGAAGCTGCATCATGAACAAAAGTTTATATCGAGTATTATGTTGACGTTAGTAGGCCCTGGCCGAAAGCGCAGCATGTGAAAGGTATAGATAAAAGTTATCGTTGCAGTCAGTACTGTGTAGTTACTAGTAGCTGGATTTAAGCTCGAAGTGAGACACTGTTGGTGAAACTTCATCATGAGAACGTCACAAGCTGATCACGCTCTATGATATGACTAGTATTATGTTGCTTATAGTAGGCTAAGCGCAAGCCGAAACATCAACATGTGAAAGTCGTAGAATTTTGCGATCAAACTGTGGCTAGTACTTTGATGATGCTTGTAGCCAACCGAATTGGTTGAAAAGCCCAATAAGTAAGCTAACTTGGGAGAGCTTGTTGGAAACCAAATGCTACTAGATTGGTCCAAATACATCCTTCAACAGGGGATCACTTGGCTCGCTTTACGAAGAGGAGCACAGCTATATGTGTTAATTCGGTATGAATCGCAAGATTTGTTTACCGACCTCTCTAACGCAAAAGGCGGTCTCGGCTTCGGCTGTTGACTGCGTCCGATTCAGGGTTATATAACTCTCGATTGAACACATTGATGTTCTATTGTTGGTGCTTCCAATAAAATTGGAACACTTAAAGCAGAACCGATTCAAATAATAGCATTCTGATCAATGATTGCATTCCTTGATCAAGAACTGCTGGAGTCATTGTGATGGCGAATTTTCTTCATAAGAAAATTGCAAAGAGACGGAACTTAATGAGACTAGTATTATGTTGTTTCTAGTAAGCGGAAGCTGAAACAGCAACATGTGAAAATCAAGTTTTGTTCAATGATCTCGAGGCGATAAGTACTATGAAGCAACTAGTAGCCTAAGCATGACTCAGATTTGAGACAGTCAAAAAGACTGGCGAAACTTCTTCACATGAAAGTTACATAGAGAACTACAAATGTATACAGCGAGTATTATGTTGTTTCTAGTAGGCGAAAGCTGAAACATCAACATGTGAAAGTTGTCTGCAAACTGTAGAACGATATGTGATTAGTACTGTGCTGTTACTAGTAGCCAGTCTGACTGTAGAAGCCAAGACAAAGGGAAACTAATGCATCTGAAAAGGACAAGTTATGGAAAGGTATGCACGATAAGTATTATGTTGTTTCTAGTAAGCGGCAGCTGAAACATCAACATGTGAACGTCGTTGTGTACAGTAACCTAGAACTATATAGTCCTTAGTAACGTGCATTTACTAGTACCTGTAATTGGTATTCAGACTCAGGCAGTTTGGAATAGTTTGGCAAAGATGCACCAGAGAAAACTGGGATTTGATACAGAAATTGTTGAATACAAGTATTATGCTGCTTCTAGTAGGTTGAATCCGAAACATCAGCATGTGAAAATTGAAAACATTTCTGGTTCGAATTGTCACAAGTATTTGGTGATCTGAGTAGCCAAACTCACTACAACGCCAATTGAAGGCAAAAATTCTCAACGGGAAAAGCTATTCTCATTGAATGAGCTAACAAGACGAGTATTATGTTGCTTCTAGTAGGCGAAAGCCAAAACATCAACATGTGAAAGTCTTGCTGAACAAATTTAATGTTGTTGAGCTCAGTACCGTGTGAATTAGTAGCCATAATTGGCGAGCGAAAATTGAACTGGCGAAACTTCGTCTTTGGAAAATTGCAGATGCCGAGCACTTATTTTGCAACGAGTATTATGTTGACTGTAGTAAGCGAAAGCCGAAACAGCAACATGTGAAAGCTGTTGAAATTTGTGGTCATTTTGCAATAAGTACAAGGAGTGTAACTAGTAGCCAGGTCAAAATTTGGGATAAGAATGAGCAAAAATTCTGCATGAGAACAGTTGAAATTATGAAACTAAATTACAAAGACTAGTATTATGTTGTTTCGAGTACGCGAAAGCGGAAACATCAACATGTGAACGTTTGTAACGAAGTTTCGTTAATTTTCAGCCTAGTACTGAGCAAGAACGAGTAGCCTCATCTCCAATCCCACGCAAAATGTAGTGAAATATGTGAGTGAACCTTATTCACGGTGAGGGTTTCCCGAGGTCTGTATTGCAGCGAGTATTATGTTGCTTCTAGTAAGCGAAAGCTGAAACAACAACATTTGAAAGTTGGAATTAATGACTGAATGGAAACTTCGACCTGTGTTTGATAGTAGTAGCGAACAAAACTGCTGAATCGGTTTCTGTCTCATATTGGTCAGTGAACCAATTAAGAGACAATCAACTACATAACCTGAATTGGGCGAGAGAACCCCCTTAACTTAAGCATATCAGTAAGGGGAGGAAAAGAAATCAACTGAGAATCCCTTAGTAATGGCGAATGAACAGGGAAAAGCTCATCGGGAAGAGAAATGGCAACATTTCTCGGTGTCCGGTATGGTTTGATGCTAGACTGGTGAATTTGTCCTGATGTCTACTGGAAAGTAGCATCAAAGAAGGTGAAAATCCTGTAAAGGTCATTTTCGATACCAGTCATAATGGCTCATTCCTATGAGTAGAGTTGTTTGAAAGTGCAACTCGAAGCTGGAGATATGTCTCTCCAAAAGCTAATTATAAAGCGAGACCGATAGTAAACAAGTACCGTGAGGGAAAGTTGAAAAGCACTCTGAAGAGAGAGTGAAAAGTACGTGAAACTGTTGAAGGGGAACTGGAGTGAGCGTTACCATACTCAATGCCTTGATATTATATTCTCGGCTACCGAGTAGTGTAGTTGTCGTCTTTTGGCAAATCTTGTTAATGAATCGAGCAGAAGTTTTCCTCGGAATTCTTCTTGTTGATTCTAAACAAAATGAGATAAATTGATCTTGATTGCCTGTCTGACCTCAACTTCCTATTCAATGCTCTCTACAGCCCGTCTTGAAACACGGACCAAGGAGTGTGAGTTGCTTGCAAGTGTTGTCGCTCATTGAAAGCGCACACGCGAAATGAAAGTGAACAGTGTAATTTTTATGAATTGCACTACTTTGTGTGGTGAGGGCGCCGATTCGGTGTCCCGCAACCACGGACGGTTTTGCTCTTATTGCATGACTGATCCAGAGCAAGTAGCACACGACCCGAAAGATGGTGATCTATGCTTGGGCAGGGCGAAGCCACGGGAAACCATGGTGGAAGCCCGAAGCGGTTCTGACGTGCAAATCGATCGTCTGACCTGAGCATAGGGGCGAAAGACTAATCGAACCATCTAGTAGCTGGTTTCCTCCGAAGTTTCCCTCAGGATAGCAAAAGCTTGAGCAAGATTGAAAAATCTTCGCAAAGCAATTTCATCGGTTAAAGCGAATGATTAGAGGAATGGGGGAAAATTTTTCCTTCACCTATTCTCAAA
>NW_027449215.1:15000-22500 GCF_964194025.1 Convolutriloba macropyga
TTAGCTTGAGTTAGCTTGAGTTAGCTTGAGTTAGCTTGAATTAGCTTGAGTTAGCTTGAGTTAGCTTTAGCTAGCTTGGGTTAGCTTGAGCTAGCTTGAGTTAGCTCGGGTTAGCTTGAGTTAGCTTGAGTTAGCTTTAGCTAGCTTGAGTTAGCTTGAGTTAGCTTGAGTTAGCTTGAGTTAGCTTTAGCTAGCTTGAGTTAGCTTGAACTAGCTTGAGTTAGCTTGAGCTAGCTTGAGTTAGCTTGAGTTAGCTTGAGTTAGCTTTAGCTAGCTTGAGTTAGCTTGAACTAGCTTTAGTTAGCTTGAGTTAGCTTGAGTTAGCTTGAGTTAGCTTGAGTTAGCTTGTCTTAGCTTTAGCTAGCTTGAGTTAGCTTGAACTAGCTTTAGCTACCTTGAGTTAGCTTGAGTTAGCTCGGGTTAGCTTGAGTTAGCTTGAGTTAGCTTGAGTTAGCTTTAGCTAGCTTGAGTTAGCTTGAGTTAGCTTGAGTTAGCTTGAACTAGCTTGAGTTAGCTTGAGTTAGCTTGAGTTAGCTTGAGTTAGCTTGAGTTAGCTTGAGTTAGCTTGTCTTAGCTTTAGCTAGCTTGAGTTAGCTTGAACTAGCTTTAGCTACCTTGAGTTAGCTTGAGTTAGCTCGGGTTAGCTTGAGTTAGCTTGAGTTAGCTTGAGTTAGCTTTAGCTAGCTTGAGTTAGCTTGAGTTAGCTTGAGTTAGCTTGAGTTAGCTTGAATTAGCTTGAGTTAGCTTGAGTTAGCTTTAGCTAGCTTGGGTTAGCTTGAGCTAGCTTGAGTTAGCTCGGGTTAGCTTGAGTTAGCTTGAGTTAGCTTTAGCTAGCTTGAGTTAGCTTGAGTTAGCTTGAGTTAGCTTGAGTTAGCTTTAGCTAGCTTGAGTTAGCTTGAACTAGCTTGAGTTAGCTTGAGCTAGCTTGAGTTAGCTTGAGTTAGCTTGAGTTAGCTTTAGCTAGCTTGAGTTAGCTTGAACTAGCTTGAGTTAGCTTGAGTTAGCTTGAGTTAGCTTGTCTTAGCTTTAGCTAGCTTGAGCTAGCTTGAACTAGCTTTAGCTACCTTGAGTTAGCTTGAGTTAGCTCGGGTTAGCTTGAGTTAGCTTGAGTTAGCTTGAGTTAGCTTTAGCTAGCTTGAGTTAGCTTGAGTTAGCTTGAGTTAGCTTGAACTAGCTTGAGTTAGCTTGAGTTAGCTTGAGTTAGCTTGAGTTAGCTTGAGTTAGCTTGTCTTAGCTTTAGCTAGCTTGAGTTAGCTTGAACTAGCTTTAGCTACCTTGAGTTAGCTTGAGTTAGCTCGGGTTAGCTTGAGTTAGCTTGAGTTAGCTTGAGTTAGCTTTAGCTAGCTTGAGTTAGCTTGAGTTAGCTTGAGTTAGCTTGAGTTAGCTTGAATTAGCTTGAGTTAGCTTGAGTTAGCTTTAGCTAGCTTGGGTTAGCTTGAGCTAGCTTGAGTTAGCTCGGGTTAGCTTGAGTTAGCTTGAGTTAGCTTTAGCTAGCTTGAGTTAGCTTGAGTTAGCTTGAGTTAGCTTGAGTTAGCTTTAGCTAGCTTGAGTTAGCTTGAACTAGCTTGAGTTAGCTTGAGCTAGCTTGAGTTAGCTTGAGTTAGCTTGAGTTAGCTTTAGCTAGCTTGAGTTAGCTTGAACTAGCTTGAGTTAGCTTGAGCTAGCTTGAGTTAGCTTGAGTTAGCTTGAGTTAGCTTTAGCTAGCTTGAGTTAGCTTGAACTAGCTTGAGTTAGCTTGAGTTAGCTTGAGTTAGCTTGAGTTAGCTTGTCTTAGCTTTAGCTAGCTTGAGCTAGCTTGAACTAGCTTTAGCTACCTTGAGTTAGCTTGAGTTAGCTCGGGTTAGCTTGAGTTAGCTTGAGTTAGCTTGAGTTAGCTTGAGCTAGCTTGAGTTAGCTTGAGTTAGCTTGAGTTAGCTTTAGCTAGCTTGAGTTAGCTTGAACTAGCTTGAGTTAGCTTGAGCTAGCTTGAGTTAGCTTGAGTTAGCTTGAGTTAGCTTTAGCTAGCTTGAGTTAGCTTGAACTAGCTTGAGTTAGCTTGAGTTAGCTTGAGTTAGCTTGAGTTAGCTTGTCTTAGCTTTAGCTAGCTTGAGCTAGCTTGAACTAGCTTTAGCTACCTTGAGTTAGCTTGAGTTAGCTCGGGTTAGCTTGAGTTAGCTTGAGTTAGCTTGAGTTAGCTTTAGCTAGCTTGAGTTAGCTTGAGTTAGCTTGAGTTAGCTTGAACTAGCTTGAGTTAGCTTGAGTTAGCTTGAGTTAGCTTGAGTTAGCTTGAGTTAGCTTGAGTTAGCTTGTCTTAGCTTTAGCTAGCTTGAGTTAGCTTGAACTAGCTTTAGCTACCTTGAGTTAGCTTGAGTTAGCTCGGGTTAGCTTGAGTTAGCTTGAGTTAGCTTGAGTTAGCTTTAGCTAGCTTGAGTTAGCTTGAGTTAGCTTGAGTTAGCTTGAGTTAGCTTGAATTAGCTTGAGTTAGCTTGAGTTAGCTTTAGCTAGCTTGGGTTAGCTTGAGCTAGCTTGAGTTAGCTCGGGTTAGCTTGAGTTAGCTTGAGTTAGCTTTAGCTAGCTTGAGTTAGCTTGAGTTAGCTTGAGTTAGCTTGAGTTAGCTTTAGCTAGCTTGAGTTAGCTTGAACTAGCTTGAGTTAGCTTGAGCTAGCTTGAGTTAGCTTGAGTTAGCTTGAGTTAGCTTTAGCTAGCTTGAGTTAGCTTGAACTAGCTTTAGTTAGCTTGAGTTAGCTTGAGTTAGCTTGAGTTAGCTTGAGTTAGCTTGTCTTAGCTTTAGCTAGCTTGAGTTAGCTTGAACTAGCTTTAGCTACCTTGAGTTAGCTTGAGTTAGCTCGGGTTAGCTTGAGTTAGCTTGAGTTAGCTTGAGTTAGCTTTAGCTAGCTTGAGTTAGCTTGAGTTAGCTTGAGTTAGCTTGAACTAGCTTGAGTTAGCTTGAGTTAGCTTGAGTTAGCTTGAGTTAGCTTGAGTTAGCTTGAGTTAGCTTGTCTTAGCTTTAGCTAGCTTGAGTTAGCTTGAACTAGCTTTAGCTACCTTGAGTTAGCTTGAGTTAGCTCGGGTTAGCTTGAGTTAGCTTGAGTTAGCTTGAGTTAGCTTTAGCTAGCTTGAGTTAGCTTGAGTTAGCTTGAGTTAGCTTGAGTTAGCTTGAATTAGCTTGAGTTAGCTTGAGTTAGCTTTAGCTAGCTTGGGTTAGCTTGAGCTAGCTTGAGTTAGCTCGGGTTAGCTTGAGTTAGCTTGAGTTAGCTTTAGCTAGCTTGAGTTAGCTTGAGTTAGCTTGAGTTAGCTTGAGTTAGCTTTAGCTAGCTTGAGTTAGCTTGAACTAGCTTGAGTTAGCTTGAGCTAGCTTGAGTTAGCTTGAGTTAGCTTGAGTTAGCTTTAGCTAGCTTGAGTTAGCTTGAACTAGCTTGAGTTAGCTTGAGTTAGCTTGAGTTAGCTTGTCTTAGCTTTAGCTAGCTTGAGCTAGCTTGAACTAGCTTTAGCTACCTTGAGTTAGCTTGAGTTAGCTCGGGTTAGCTTGAGTTAGCTTGAGTTAGCTTGAGTTAGCTTTAGCTAGCTTGAGTTAGCTTGAGTTAGCTTGAGTTAGCTTGAACTAGCTTGAGTTAGCTTGAGTTAGCTTGAGTTAGCTTGAGTTAGCTTGAGTTAGCTTGTCTTAGCTTTAGCTAGCTTGAGTTAGCTTGAACTAGCTTTAGCTACCTTGAGTTAGCTTGAGTTAGCTCGGGTTAGCTTGAGTTAGCTTGAGTTAGCTTGAGTTAGCTTTAGCTAGCTTGAGTTAGCTTGAGTTAGCTTGAGTTAGCTTGAGTTAGCTTGAATTAGCTTGAGTTAGCTTGAGTTAGCTTTAGCTAGCTTGGGTTAGCTTGAGCTAGCTTGAGTTAGCTCGGGTTAGCTTGAGTTAGCTTGAGTTAGCTTTAGCTAGCTTGAGTTAGCTTGAGTTAGCTTGAGTTAGCTTGAGTTAGCTTTAGCTAGCTTGAGTTAGCTTGAACTAGCTTGAGTTAGCTTGAGCTAGCTTGAGTTAGCTTGAGTTAGCTTGAGTTAGCTTTAGCTAGCTTGAGTTAGCTTGAACTAGCTTACACACCGCCCGTCGCTACTACTGATTGGATAGTTAAGCAAGAATTGCAAATTCCTACTGTTGGGACTTCGGTCTCCGGCAACGGGATGAAGCGGATCGAGCTTAATTGTCTAGAGGAAGTAAAAGTCGTAACAAGGTTTCCGTAGGGGAACCTGCGGAAGGATCAGTGATTGATTCCTTCGGGCATGGCTGCTGGTAGAGGCCATGTCTGTAGTGCGCATGACGCTCTGTCGCTAGAGATTGCTTGGCAACCAATCTCGAATTATGTATCGAGCTCAAAAACTACTTGTGTGGATACATAGTTCAGCAGTCATGGCAAGGGACTGCTTAAAGGGAGACTAGTTAGCAAAAGCAGCCTAGCAGAACTGCAGCTATCTAGATCTCAGAAGCTGGGTTATAGAAGCCCAGCTATAGACTTGTGAATGAGAAAGGCCTAAAAAGGTCCACAAGTCGCGTGGTTAGAACCGACACGCAAAAATCCCAGCGAGTGACAGAGCGTTGCGCTGTTCAGTGGGAAAGAGTTGAGCTACTCGGGGCGCCCACTGAACTTGCTCCGAGCCAAAGGCTCGAAAAAACACAGCTTAGCCTCAGATCCTTTACATAGAAGGCTAGCTAAAATAAACTTACCTTGGACGAGGGTAAAGTTTAGTCAGTTCTTAGGGGAGAGTAATCCACAGCTTCTCGCCCTCTGAACATTCTCCCAGATATGTAGGTCTGGGAGAGTCTCCTCCTGTTCTTCGGAATCTGGAGGTAGACAAAGACAGTACGATACGATCTTGCATCGGGATGACTAACCGATAATGATCATAATCTGACAATTTTTCCGGCTTGAGGCACCGGAGTCAGATTAAAGACACATACTGAACTAAAGGCGTATGTGCAAAGCTTGTCGGAGTGTAGAGAGTCAAGCTGAGTTGACTCGTCACGTGGTGATGACAACAGCCATGTGCAAAACACTCACAACTTTATCGTCTATGTGGAAAAGGTTGCTAACAGCGCTCTCTATGAGAGGCCCTCGCATATAACTATACGAGGAAAAGGCGATAGAGTTGTTTGAATGTGGGGCAGGTTCATCGACAAGCTAAGTTGATCACATTCTTGTTGTGGCATCCTACTAGAATTGGTCACGGTCTGCACCAACTCTCCCCAAGTTGGCCAGACTTAAAACTAGAAATAAGGTTTGCAGCTATGTGAACCTAGAAACTGTAAAGGAGTTGAAAGAACTTAAAGGAATTGAAAGAGGCCTTGAGGTATATCCTCTTGGTAAAGACCCACAAAAGCTCACAAAAGTGGCTTCGAAGGGCAAAACTGGTTCATCCAAAACAATTGGAGAGCTTAAAGCAGAACCAATTCGAATGAAACACTATTGGTGAAACTTCATCATGAGAACGTCACAAGCTGATCACGCTCTATGATATGACTAGTATTATGTTGCTTCTAGTAGGCTAAGCGCAAGCCGAAACATCAACATGTGAAAGTCGTAGAATTTTGCAATCAAACTGTGGCTAGTACTGTGATGTTACTAGTAACCTGGTGTTCCGTCATATGGCCAAGAGAGCATTTGAAGGCGAAACTTCTGCATGGGAAAGCTGCATCATGATCAAAATTTTATATCGAGTATTATGTTGACGTTAGTAGGCCTTGGCCGAAAACGCAGCATGTGAAAGGTATAGATAAAAGTTATTGTTGCAGTCAGTACTGTGTAGTTACTAGTAGCTGGATTTAAGCTCAAAATGAGACACTGTTGGTGAAACTTCATCATGAGAATGTCACAAGCTGATCAAGCTCTATGATATGACTAGTATTATGTTGCTTCTAGTAGGCTAAGCGCAAGCCGAAACATCAACATGTGAAAGTCGTAGAATTTTGCGATCAAATTGTGGCTAGTACTGTGATGTTACTAGTAACCTTGTGTTACGTCATATGGCCAAGAGAGCATTTGAAGGCGAAACTTCTGCATGGGGAAGCTGCATCATGAACAAAAGTTTATATCGAGTATTATGTTGACATTAGTAGGCCCTGGCCGAAAGCGCAGCATGTGAAAGGTATAGATAAAAGTTATCGTTGCAGTCAGTACTGTGTAGTTACTAGTAGCTGGATTTAAGCTCGAAATGAGACACTGTTGGTGAAACTTCATCATGAGAACGTCACAAGCTGATCACGCTCCATGATATGACTAGTATTATGTTGCTTCTAGTAGGCTAAGCGCAAGCCGAAACATCAACATGTGAAAGTCGTAGAATTTTGCGATCAAATTGTGGCTAGTACTGTGATGTTACTAGTAACCTTGTGTTACGTCATATGGCCAAGAGAGCATTTGAAGGCGAAACTTCTGCATGGGGAAGCTGCATCATGAACAAAAGTTTATATCGAGTATTATGTTGACGTTAGTAGGCCCTGGCCGAAAGCGCAGCATGTGAAAGGTATAGATAAAAGTTAGCGTTGCAGTCAGTACTGTGTAGTTACTAGTAGCTGGATTTAAGCTCGAAATGAGACACTGTTGGTGAAACTTCATCATGAGAATGTCACAAGCTGATCACGCTCTATGATATGACTAGTATTATGTTGCTTATAGTAGGCTAAGCGCAAGCCGAAACATCAACATGTGAAAGTCGTAGAATTTTGCGATCAAACTGTGGCTAGTACTTTGATGATGCTTGTAGCCAACCGAATTGGTTGAAAAGCCCAATAAGTAAGCTAACTTGGGAGAGCTTGTTGGAAACCAAATGCTACTAGATTGGTCCAAATACATCCTTCAACAGGGGATCACTTGGCTCGCTTTACGAAGAGGAGCACAGCTATATGTGTTAATTCGGTATGAATCGCAAGATTTGTTTACCGACCTCTCTAACGCAAAAGGCGGTCTCGGCTTCGGCTGTTGACTGCGTCCGATTCAGGGTTATATAACTCTCGATTGAACACATTGATGTTCTATTGTTGGTGCTTCCAATAAAATTGGAACACTTAAAGCAGAACCGATTCAAATAATAGCATTCTGATCAATGATTGCATTCCTTGATCAAGAACTGCTGGAGTCATTGTGATGGCGAATTTTCTTCATAAGAAAATTGCAAAGAGACGGAACTTAATGAGACTAGTATTATGTTGTTTCTAGTAAGCGGAAGCTGAAACAGCAACATGTGAAAATCAAGTTTTGTTCAATGATCTCGAGGCGATAAGTACTATGAAGCAACTAGTAGCCTAAGCATGACTCAGATTTGAGACAGTCAAAAAGACTGGCGAAACTTCTTCACATGAAAGTTACATAGAGAACTACAAATGTATACAGCGAGTATTATGTTGTTTCTAGTAGGCGAAAGCTGAAACATCAACATGTGAAAGTTGTCTGCAAACTGTAGAACGATATGTGATTAGTACTGTGCTGTTACTAGTAGCCAGTCTGACTGTAGAAGCCAAGACAAAGGGAAACTAATGCATCTGAA
>NW_027449215.1:30000-32881 GCF_964194025.1 Convolutriloba macropyga
TGAGTTAGCTTGAGCTAGCTTGAGTTAGCTTGAGTTAGCTTGAGTTAGCTTTAGCTAGCTTGAGTTAGCTTGAACTAGCTTTAGTTAGCTTGAGTTAGCTTGAGTTAGCTTGAGTTAGCTTGAGTTAGCTTGTCTTAGCTTTAGCTAGCTTGAGTTAGCTTGAACTAGCTTTAGCTACCTTGAGTTAGCTTGAGTTAGCTCGGGTTAGCTTGAGTTAGCTTGAGTTAGCTTGAGTTAGCTTTAGCTAGCTTGAGTTAGCTTGAGTTAGCTTGAGTTAGCTTGAACTAGCTTGAGTTAGCTTGAGTTAGCTTGAGTTAGCTTGAGTTAGCTTGAGTTAGCTTGAGTTAGCTTGTCTTAGCTTTAGCTAGCTTGAGTTAGCTTGAACTAGCTTTAGCTACCTTGAGTTAGCTTGAGTTAGCTCGGGTTAGCTTGAGTTAGCTTGAGTTAGCTTGAGTTAGCTTTAGCTAGCTTGAGTTAGCTTGAGTTAGCTTGAGTTAGCTTGAGTTAGCTTGAATTAGCTTGAGTTAGCTTGAGTTAGCTTTAGCTAGCTTGGGTTAGCTTGAGCTAGCTTGAGTTAGCTCGGGTTAGCTTGAGTTAGCTTGAGTTAGCTTTAGCTAGCTTGAGTTAGCTTGAGTTAGCTTGAGTTAGCTTGAGTTAGCTTTAGCTAGCTTGAGTTAGCTTGAACTAGCTTGAGTTAGCTTGAGCTAGCTTGAGTTAGCTTGAGTTAGCTTGAGTTAGCTTTAGCTAGCTTGAGTTAGCTTGAACTAGCTTGAGTTAGCTTGAGTTAGCTTGAGTTAGCTTGTCTTAGCTTTAGCTAGCTTGAGCTAGCTTGAACTAGCTTTAGCTACCTTGAGTTAGCTTGAGTTAGCTCGGGTTAGCTTGAGTTAGCTTGAGTTAGCTTGAGTTAGCTTTAGCTAGCTTGAGTTAGCTTGAGTTAGCTTGAGTTAGCTTGAACTAGCTTGAGTTAGCTTGAGTTAGCTTGAGTTAGCTTGAGTTAGCTTGAGTTAGCTTGTCTTAGCTTTAGCTAGCTTGAGTTAGCTTGAACTAGCTTTAGCTACCTTGAGTTAGCTTGAGTTAGCTCGGGTTAGCTTGAGTTAGCTTGAGTTAGCTTGAGTTAGCTTTAGCTAGCTTGAGTTAGCTTGAGTTAGCTTGAGTTAGCTTGAGTTAGCTTGAATTAGCTTGAGTTAGCTTGAGTTAGCTTTAGCTAGCTTGGGTTAGCTTGAGCTAGCTTGAGTTAGCTCGGGTTAGCTTGAGTTAGCTTGAGTTAGCTTTAGCTAGCTTGAGTTAGCTTGAGTTAGCTTGAGTTAGCTTGAGTTAGCTTTAGCTAGCTTGAGTTAGCTTGAACTAGCTTGAGTTAGCTTGAGCTAGCTTGAGTTAGCTTGAGTTAGCTTGAGTTAGCTTTAGCTAGCTTGAGTTAGCTTGAACTAGCTTGAGTTAGCTTGAGCTAGCTTGAGTTAGCTTGAGTTAGCTTGAGTTAGCTTTAGCTAGCTTGAGTTAGCTTGAACTAGCTTGAGTTAGCTTGAGTTAGCTTGAGTTAGCTTGAGTTAGCTTGTCTTAGCTTTAGCTAGCTTGAGCTAGCTTGAACTAGCTTTAGCTACCTTGAGTTAGCTTGAGTTAGCTCGGGTTAGCTTGAGTTAGCTTGAGTTAGCTTGAGTTAGCTTGAGCTAGCTTGAGTTAGCTTGAGTTAGCTTGAGTTAGCTTTAGCTAGCTTGAGTTAGCTTGAACTAGCTTGAGTTAGCTTGAGCTAGCTTGAGTTAGCTTGAGTTAGCTTGAGTTAGCTTTAGCTAGCTTGAGTTAGCTTGAACTAGCTTGAGTTAGCTTGAGTTAGCTTGAGTTAGCTTGAGTTAGCTTGTCTTAGCTTTAGCTAGCTTGAGCTAGCTTGAACTAGCTTTAGCTACCTTGAGTTAGCTTGAGTTAGCTCGGGTTAGCTTGAGTTAGCTTGAGTTAGCTTGAGTTAGCTTTAGCTAGCTTGAGTTAGCTTGAGTTAGCTTGAGTTAGCTTGAACTAGCTTGAGTTAGCTTGAGTTAGCTTGAGTTAGCTTGAGTTAGCTTGAGTTAGCTTGAGTTAGCTTGTCTTAGCTTTAGCTAGCTTGAGTTAGCTTGAACTAGCTTTAGCTACCTTGAGTTAGCTTGAGTTAGCTCGGGTTAGCTTGAGTTAGCTTGAGTTAGCTTGAGTTAGCTTTAGCTAGCTTGAGTTAGCTTGAGTTAGCTTGAGTTAGCTTGAGTTAGCTTGAATTAGCTTGAGTTAGCTTGAGTTAGCTTTAGCTAGCTTGGGTTAGCTTGAGCTAGCTTGAGTTAGCTCGGGTTAGCTTGAGTTAGCTTGAGTTAGCTTTAGCTAGCTTGAGTTAGCTTGAGTTAGCTTGAGTTAGCTTGAGTTAGCTTTAGCTAGCTTGAGTTAGCTTGAACTAGCTTGAGTTAGCTTGAGCTAGCTTGAGTTAGCTTGAGTTAGCTTGAGTTAGCTTTAGCTAGCTTGAGTTAGCTTGAACTAGCTTTAGTTAGCTTGAGTTAGCTTGAGTTAGCTTGAGTTAGCTTGAGTTAGCTTGTCTTAGCTTTAGCTAGCTTGAGTTAGCTTGAACTAGCTTTAGCTACCTTGAGTTAGCTTGAGTTAGCTCGGGTTAGCTTGAGTTAGCTTGAGTTAGCTTGAGTTAGCTTTAGCTAGCTTGAGTTAGCTTGAGTTAGCTTGAGTTAGCTTGAGTTAGCTTGAGTTAGCTTGAGTTAGCTTGTCTTAGCTTTAGCTAGCTTGAGTTAGCTTGAACTAGCTTTAGCTACCTTGAGTTAGCTTGAGTTAGCTCGGGTTAGCTTGAGTTAGCTTGAGTTAGCTTGAGTTAGCTTTAGCTAGCTTGAGTTAGCTTGAGTTAGCTTGAGTTAGCTTGAGTTAGCTT